>NC_046664.1:142374459-142377699 GCF_010883055.1 Belonocnema kinseyi | reverse complement strand
TATTCACCAGATTTAGCCCCCAGTGACTTTTTCTTATTTCCAAACTTGAAAAAATGGCTCAGTGGACAGAGATTTCCAGACAACGAAGACGTCATTGCCTCTTATTTTGAGGCAATGAGCTTATTTTGAGGAACTTCCGAAAACGCACTTTTCTGAAGGATTAAAAAAACTTGAAAAGCGATTGACCAAGTGTATAGAGCTTCAAGGAGATTATGTTGAAAAATAAAAAAAATTTACCCAAAAAAATTGTTTTTATACTTCATTCTAAGGACTTATTGAACTACCCTCATATATCCATCAAGAAAAACTTTGAATGAAGAACAATATTTTTAAACTTGCCAGAAACAAACAAAATTATTCCGAAAATAAAAAAATTTTTGGCTTGTTACTACTAAAAAATCATTTTTTCGTGATACCCAGAAAATTTTACAGATTTCTGTATTGTCAATTGTGAATCGAATAAATCAATCGATAATACATCTGTCTTACATAAAGAAAATTTCCCTAAATGAAAATTACTCTTTTATAAAAAATGAGAAATTTTAACAAAATATAAGTAAAAAATATTAGGTGTATCGTATTTATTCGTCTAAGCTTTCTGTTTGAAAATGTGAAACGTGGTAAAAATTGCTCTAAATTGAAATTATTCTTAGAAATTTTACATTACTGTTGCCATTATTAAAAATTATTTCTTGCTTTCTATAAAAAATGTACAACTTTCCAAAAATATATATCAGATATATGAGGAACATCGTATCTACTCGTGTAGGTTTTCTTGATGTGAACGTAAAATGTGTGGAAAAGGTACACAAATGAAAATTATTCTTAAAAGTTTTTTATGATTTTTCCGTTGTTAAAATTTTATTTTTATTGTTGATAAAAAACGAACAGCTAAAAAAAACATGAATAAAAAATATTAGGAATATCGTATCTAGTCGAGTAGGTTTTCTCGTTTTTGGATGAAAACGTGAATCGTAGAGAAAATTCCCATAATGGAAAATTATTCATAGAAACTTTACATTTCCTTTGCGTATCTGCGTATGAAGAATATAAAGATAATACGGAAAGCGTTGCAAAATTCCATAATTTCTAATTTTTTCGAACCATAGGTAAGAGAATTTTCTCTATAAATTTAAAAAAGAATTTCAAACACAATAAATATTGTTGCATTTATTTACTATGACGGCATAAAGCATTGTATGCAAAAACTCGGCTTTTACGTGGTTAAAGGAAATAATTTCTTTGTCCAAAAACTAAATTAGTATATTCTCACTTGGACATGTGAACCATTTTATATTTATTAAAAGATACATTTAAATCATTCGGCTTATCCATCTTTTTCAAGTTAAAAAAAAAGTGTTATACCAATCTGTGAATATAGTGATTAGAATTACTGTAGAATTTATTTTTAAAAAAGAACGAAGTATATCACAAAGAATTCTATGCTGAAAGACGAACCTCCAAATACACTCTCTTAAAATTAAGTAGTATCATTTCACTTGTAGAAACAGCTAGAAGTATTTTACGGACAATCAGTGATATTTCACTGGATCACCTGGTGGAATTCTCACACTGGTTTAATCAGCGCTGATCACTGATTACTCAGTGCCAGTTAGGCATGACACTCATTATTCAAGACTTTGGTGCTAATCTTTGCAAGATTAGTTTTTAAAACCCTCATTTTACTCTCACAACAATAAATGAGAGCCCGGCTGCAAAAAGAATACGATATAATACAGGGTTTGTCCGGAAAGTAATAGGACTGATTTTCTTCCGTCGCGACTGTACTTCGGAGCGTGCGCGCACCGACAGGATTTGGTAGAGGGCGTTCCTAGCTAACGAACGAACGGCTGGTCAGTTGTCTCCGAGCACTTGGAGAGTCAGGACAGGCATTTTCACGCGACGTGTTTCTGTGAGTGGTGCAAGCCGAAAATACAGCGTTCGTTAGAGCAGAGCTACGCGATTAAATTCTGTGTGAAACTCGATAAATATGCGATAGAGACGCTTGATATGATCAAGCAGGCTTACCCAAATGTTGCTTTAGCAAGAAGTGGTGTGTTTCGGTGGCACCAGGCCTTTTTGGAGGGCCGGGAATCGGTCGCCGTTGAAGATCGTGCGGGAAGACCTTCGACTTCGACAAACACCGACAAGGTGACTCGTGTGCGCAAAGTTTTGAACTCAGACCGTCGACTGAGTATTCGTTTAATTGCCCAGATGTTAAATTTATCAAAATCTGTAGTTCATGACATAGTGACGGAGCATTTGAACATGCGCAAGGTGTGCTGACTGGAAGTTGCACTCAAGGCTATTCCGGAGAATGGCTTCTGTGACGCCTTCAATGCTTGGAAATCGCACTGACAGCGCTGCATCGACGCAGAAGGAGCCTATTTTGAAAGTTTTTAAAGAATTGTAACGAATAGCTCAATAAATTTTTTTTAAATCGACTCAGTCCTATTACTTTCCGGACAAACCCTGTACATCACATCTATATTTGGAGAGACTCGTAATCGTCATTACGTCAAGGTGTAGCATCGCTTTAAGAAAAATCCGAGGAGCCAGGCTCCAATTATTTCTAACACAGTCCCCAGTACACAATAATGGCCGTTGTGACTCGAGAAATGCCAAGTACAAATCGACGACATTAGCGTACCAGACAACTAGAAGTTCATGCTTTTGTCGAGTGGAGCGCTGCATGATTGGTCGAGTCTATCATTTGGCTTAACTGGTATATTCCGTGACACTTTTTTAGTTGAGTCACTTACTGCTTCACCCAGTCAAGGTGGGCAAACCCTTGGTTCACCAACAATAATTAAAAATGCTGATCAAGCCATTGACAATTTCACTGATTCAATTTAAAAGAGCATTGAAAAGTTTCTCTACAGATTCTCTAAATCGTTGAACCAGCGAAACCGACATTGTTTGAAACAATATCCTGCTGTTTTATGGGGGGAAACAGTGAGATTCTAGAGTTTCACTGGTGAAAAAAGATCAGACATCAAGAAT
This sequence comes from Belonocnema kinseyi, assembly GCF_010883055.1. NCBI lineage: Eukaryota > Metazoa > Arthropoda > Insecta > Hymenoptera > Cynipidae > Belonocnema > Belonocnema kinseyi. The sequence goes on along the minus strand of NC_046664.1, from coordinate 142,374,696 downwards.
ATCAGAGACTATTGTCACTGAAATAAGATATATATGTAGAATACATCATTGTGTCATCTATAGCAAGACCTAATACCTCCCAATCCCTTCAACCCCCATGGAATCCAGGTTGCTTTTCTCAAGTTGAGTAACCTACAAATAAAAATAAAATCCTGTATTCTATAAAGTTATCAGGTCGCAGAACATTGACAATTATATTTACAAAGTTCTATTCCGTGATTATAATTAATACGGAGT
>NC_046664.1:142356113-142374359 GCF_010883055.1 Belonocnema kinseyi | reverse complement strand
GTGAGGTCTTCTTGTAAAATGCAGAATTTATATTCTAATTTTTTATTCTAAAATATTCTGTAAAATGATAAAACGAAATTTCATTTGTGTAGTAATATCCCTCTACTACAAATAATCTCAGTTGAAACATTTTTTTTGGAAACATAATGTTTAATTTTGAATTGAACATTTTCCAGACTGGTATTCGGGGAAATATTTGCGCTTTTTATTTGAGCTAAAATTTACAAACGAAATTTTCATTTGAACATTGTTGACATAAGAAAATATGTTTGAAAATAATTTTCTTTTTTGAAAATGTTGTCACTTTAGTGAAACATTAATGTTATAGAAACTAGATTCAATTTTAGGATCAACAAGGAAAACATTTGTTTTATGTAAAAGTGTCCTCTTGATAATATTTTATGCACGAAAGAATTTTTCAGTATCTGTGTCTTAAATTTTGTGACATTTTTCACATTGTTTTTCATTTGGAAATTTTTCGGAATAATATGGGTTAAAGCAGATACATTTTGAATTTTGAAAGAAGAACTATGTTGGAGCAGTACGACATTATTTACATGTAGAAAATAATGTTCGGTAATCTTTGTAGTGAACGAGAAAAGAAGTAAAAATGACATGATAGCGAACATGCTAACGGACGTCCCCACACACTTTATTTGTGTTTTTTTTTCAAAAAATTTTTTGATATTGCTAACAACTTATTTACATTTGGAGGTTATGTATGTTACAATTCTTCTGTGCGTTACTTCTAAACTACACAATATTTTTGGCCGAAAACTTTGGACTTGCAAATAAACATAGTAACTAATCTCCCGGAACTAACCCTTTTTGCAGGCAATCAAAAAAGTTTATATCATAAATAATTTCCAGATTACCGGAAAGGAAAACGACGTAACCTCAAAATAATACGTATGCATAGAATTTTTATTTAGCACAATAAATTTTTTTGTTATTATCCCTCAAAAAAGATTCCGGGGACGTCCGTTATGATATTTTATAGCATCTCCGAATTCAGTTTTTAAAAATTTTCATTTTAGTTGAAAAAAAGCCGGGGAAACTGTAAGTATCACATGCCCTTAAGATATTAGGGTTTGATATCAAGTGGCAAGAAGTCATAAAATTTGATGGTATAATATTTATTTTTACAATACGACAATAGCAAGCAAGGATATAGAGTCACTATTGCAAGAACTACTATTGTGAATATTAGACTCTGAAGTTATTATGTCTATTGAAATATTAAATAAATGATTAAATAATTGCACTTATACCAATAGAAACTTACTATGATCCCTAAGACAGACTGTGAAGTTTACAAAACACAATAGTAAAAACATTCTGTCGATGTTCATTCTACCCATTTCTAATTTTTCCCATAGAAAATAGGAAAAACTTCTATGGCCCATAGAGCAAAATAAAAATATATTAGCCTTCACTTTACGCACTATACATTTTACACATTAAACATACAATCATATATTTATATTTTATTCTAAGCTGAAAGAGAAAAAGCCTTGTTAGAATATATCAGTTCGGCGGGAATTGAACACGTGTCTCCGGGGCAGCAGAACGGAGATATTTCTCTGTGATAAAACCAATTATAAGGTTTAGGAATTTTATCATCCTCATGAAATTCGGCGCGTGTAATGACGTCATTTGGTACTGAATCACGCAGCACTACATTCAATTGTTTTTTCTTTCATTGCAGCTTCCCATTGAAAATGGTGATTTTTCTTTCCTGTTTTGCAACTTATGTTATCTTAAATGCTAGTTATTGCAACTACGGTTTTATCATTTAATTTGTGAATATCACATTTTTCAACTTCAATCTGCTATCAAAAATATGAATTTTTCTAACTATGAATGACAATTATTACGTTTGTACTATATTTATAAATGAAATGGAAAATTATTTCTTCATATGGCTGCGGCAATAATACATTTTTTTTGGATATATCCAAGATTGCCATCGAACTTTTGTAAATATCAATATCATAAAGCTAAATTTTACGATCAAGAGTTTCTCCGTGCATTTGTTTGTAAATTTTTAGAATAGTTTATCTGTCCTTTTAAAGTGATTAAAATTTTTAAGAATAATAAAATTTTTTAAATTAGTAAAATTTTGAAAATCAGTGAGATTGGAAAATTTTTGAATATTTGATAAAGTTTTGGAAAAAAGTAAAATTTTGAAATTCGAAATTTTTGTTTTAATTTTGCTAAGTTCCTAGAGTACAGACCAAACCCCCAAAATAATTTGGACAATTACTGAGATCGGTAAAATTTTGAAAATTAGTAAAGTTGATAAAGTTTTTGAAAATTAGTAAAATTTTGAAATTCCAAAAAAAATGAGAAACCAATAAAATTTTGAAAAATAGTAAAGTTGATTAAATTTTTGAAAATCAGGAAAATTTTGAAAAATTTTGAATTAAAAAAAATGAAAAATAGGAAAATTTTCAAAATTAATAAAGTGAATAAAGTTTTTGAAAATTGTTGAAATTTTGAAATTAAACAATTGTAAAATGTTGAAAATTACTTTTGTTGATCAAGTTTTTGAATATTAGTAAATGTTTGAAATTAAAAATGGTAAAATTTGGAAAATTAGTAAAGTTGATAAAGTTTTTGAAAATTAGTAAAATTTTGAAATTGAAAAAAATTGATAGATATGAAAATTTTCAAAATTAGTAAAATTGATAAAGTTTTTGAAAATTTGTAAAATTTTTGAAATTTTGAAAATTGAATAATGGTAAAATTTTGAGAATTACTTTAGTTGATAAAGTTTTTGAATATTAGTAAAATTATGAAAATTGTTTCAGTTGATTTTTTTGAAAATTTTGGTAATTTTCGAGGGTAATTTTCTAGTACCTGTCATGGCGGATTTCCCACGATAGTAAAGGAACATTTTTTTTATCGTAGGCATGCTTGATTATTTATTACATTTTTAAGTATGCTGTTCTCGGTAAAAAGTACATAAATTCGCCCTTTTGGTGACAGTTACATGGCCCCTTTTCACTTAAGAAGAGCAAACTTAGGTATTTTACAAAGAATTTAGAAACCTTTGTTAAAATTTTTAGGGAGGCTTTCCTGGAATAAATAAAGATCAAAGGATACTATGTTATTTCTTACGATTTTTGTGACAGGCTTTTAAAGTTTTCCAACGAGAATTCTTTGGACTAGTGGGAGAAACCGGTTCATCCGGTATGTGTCTTTGTCCCATATGGTGGGGATAGACACTGGTCCAAGTATGTATAAAAGCGGGTGAGAACTCTACACAGCATTCAGTATAGTTTCAATCTTGAGACCAATTGCCGCAAAATGTCTGAGAACAAACCAACTCACGCTGCTACTGCTGATATCCAAGCCATTGCAGCCAAGGATTTATATACAGCCTCAATGAACATAGCAAGTGTACGGTCTGCATTGAAACGTCGCTTACCTGAGGTACCTGCTCCTCGACTCGACATCTTGGGCATGCTTGTTAAATAGCATTGACTATATATGAGCCTTCTTTGAGACTGGATACGGGTACCTGAAACCTGTGGAATTGGGAAATTCAGCATTGTCTTCAGCACTTCCAACGGCAGCAAGGCAATCGTCTTTAATGTCCCTGGAGATAAAGAGGAAACCACTACAGGAGTCGGGGTAAAAAATGGCCCAAAGAGTATAGACCAACTATAGTGATGCAGAAAACTACTTTTCAAGGATTAAAGCAAATTTTTGTGTGTGCCAATGAATGTTTACGACAGATAAAAAGGCAAGCTACGGATGTCGAAAAGTTTTAAAATCTTCTAATAGCTTAGACACATAAATATACATTTTGAAAGCGAAAGTTCAGCCTCCTAGCGAAATGATTATTCGTCAGATTATTGCTATTAAATTCGAATATTTGAGTGAGTTACTTAAACAACAATTACCAAAATCATTTTTTGATTTATACATTCATTTAGTGTTTTTGAAAATAACTAGTATGTTTACATCCTATGCTGCAGCAAAGGTGAAATACTCACTAATAGAACAATTTTATTTATTTTTTTTTTATAAATAACATTTATTTATTATTTTATTATAGTTTTTGATTACATCTACTCAAACTATACTACTTTTTATTGTTAAAGAAGTATGAATCAAAATAAACATTTTACGGAATAAATTTAGCTGAAAATAAAAACTGGGATTTTCCTTTCTATGACCTGTCACCAGCGAAAATTTCACGTAATATTATCTTATTGGTGTAGTTTAGTTTTAGCAAAATTAGGAAAATTTATTTATCTTTATTCATTATTGGTATAAAATAAAATTTACTTGCGATTTTTAGAATTAATCAATTTTTATATTCAAATTTTTCGTACTGAATGAGTGCTAATACTTATGGCATTCGCAATAGTGATTTCTGTGTATTTTTAGGTTATGTTAACTCTTAAATTTATGCTAATGACCCTCCACCCGAATTTCCCATAGCGTCTGTCATGGCGGATTCCCCTACTACAAATTTCCTATAGTAAATGTCATGGCGGACTTCCCCCCACACCAAACTTCCTATGAAAAAATCCCCACAGTACAGACTCCACCCCCTTCCCCCACTCCAAATTCCCCACAGTACAGGCTCCTCCCCCTTCCCTCCACTCCAAATTCCCCATAGTACAGGCTCCTCCCCCTACCCCCACTCCAAATTACCCATAGTGGTCCTATTCTACTAATATGTAACTCAGCAAGTGATGTCCAGTGAAAACATGACCATTTTTGCGATAGTCGATCGATTTCAATATTAGACTGTGGAAGTGATGCCCGGGGAAGGAAATGCTTATTTTTGCCATAGTCTCAAGACTTGAATATCTCACTAGAGAAGTGATGCTTAGGGAATACATGCCCATTTTTGCTATAATCTCTAGATTTCAATATGTCGCTGGGGAAGTGATGCCCGGGGAAGACAAGTCCATTTTTACCACAGAGCTTCAATTTCAATATGTCACTGGGGATATGATGCCCAGGGCAGACATGCCCCTTTTCGCCATAGTATCTAGGTTTTAATATGTATCTAGGGAAATGATGCCCGAGAAGACATGCCCATTTTTCCATAGTCTCTAGATTTCAATAATTCACTGGGGAAGTGAGACCCATGGAAGATATGTCCATTTCTGCCATAGTGTCTAGATTTAAATATGTCACTGGGGAAGTGATGTCCGGGGAAGACATGCCTATTTTTCCATAGGCTGCAGATTTCAATATGTCACTAGAAAAGTGATGCCCGGGAAAAACTTAACCATTTTTTTCATAGTCTCTAGATTTCAATATGTCACTTGGGAAATAAAGCCCGTGGATGACATTCTTATTTTTTCCATAGTCTGCCAGTTTCAATGCATAAATGTGAAAATGATGCCCGTAAAATATTTTCGCTACAGACACATGATTTTAATAATTTAATGGGTTAGTGATCCTCGGATAAGACATGCCCATTTTTTCATAGTCTCTTGATTTCAATATTTTACTGGGCAAGTGATGCAAGAATGACTATTCTTGCAATAGTCTCTAGATTTCATTATTTAACTGGGTAAGTGATTCCTGGGAATGACGTTCACATTTTTGCCACAGTCTCTAGGTTTGAATTATTTCACTTGGGATTTAATATGTAGGGAAGACATGCCTATTTTTCCATAGCCTGCACATTTTTGTATTTCTGTGACGAAGCGATACCCGGGAAAGAATCGCCCATTTTTTCCATAGTCTTTTGATTACAATGTTTCACTGCGGAAGTAATATGAGGGGATAATATGCCCATTTTTTTATAGTCTTTAGATTTCCATATGTCCCTGGGGAAGTTATGCTCGGGAAAGACATGCTTATTTTTGACATAGTCTCTAGGTTTCAATATGTCACTGGACAAGCGATGTCCAGAGAAGACATGCCCATTTTTGCCATATTCTATCGATTTCAATAGTTGACTGTGGAAGTGATGCCTGGATAAGACAGTGATTTTTTTTGCCATAGTCTCTAGATTTGAATATATGACTGGAGAAGTGGTGCTTCAGGAAGACGTGCTTATTTTTGCCATAGTCTCTAGGTTTAAATGTTTCACTAAGGAAGTTATGCCCGGGCTAGACATGCCCATTTTTGCCATAATCTCAAGATTTCAATATGTTACTGTGAAAGTGATGCCCGGGGAAGACATTCCCATTTTTTCAATGGTATGTAGATATTCGTATTTCAATAAGGAAGTGATGCCCATGGAAAAATCTCCCATTTTTTCCATACTCTCTTGATTTCAATATCACACTGGGGATGTGATAGGCGGGGAAGAGATGTCCATTTTTTCCATTATCTCTAGATTTCTATATTTCACGGGGGAAGTAATGTTCGTGGAAGACATGCCCATTTCTTTCATAGTCTCTTGGTTTTAATATATCCCTGGGCACGTGATGCCCGAAGAATACATGCTTATTTTTGCAATAGTCTCTAGATTTGTATATTTCACTGTTTAAATTAGGACCGGGGAGGACATGCCGATTTTCGCCACAGCCTCCCGATTCTAATATTTCAATTGGAAAGTGATTCTCGGGTAAGACATACCATTTTTTAAATCGTCTCTGGGTTTCAATATGTCACTGGGCAAGTGATGTCCGGGGAAGGCATACCCATTTTTGCCACAGTCTATCGACTTTAATATTTGACTATGAAAGTGATGCCCGGGGAAGGCAATGCTTGTTTTTGCCATAGTCTGTAGGTTTCAATATTTCACTAGGGAGGGGATGCTCAGGGAAAACATGCCCATTTTTGCCATGGTCTCTCGATTTTGATATTTGAATGCGGAAGTAATATCTGCGGAAGACATGACCATTTTTCCACAGAGTTTCAATTCCAATATGTCCCTGGACATGTGATGCCGGGGAGACATGTCCATTTTTCCACAGAGTTACAATTTCAATATGTCACTGGGGATGTAATGCCCGGGGAAGGCATGTCCATTTTTACCACAGAGTTCCAATTTCAATATGTCATTGGGGATGTGATGCCCGGGGAAGACATGCTTATTTTTCACATAGTCTCTGGATGTGAATATTTCACTTGGGGAAGTTATGCTCTAGATAGACATGCCCCTTATTCCATAGGCTCTAGATTTCAATATATTACTGATGAAGTGATGTTTGGGGAATACATGCCCATTTTTTCCATAGTTTCTAGATTTCAATATTTTACTGGGGTAGCGATGCCCGGGGAAGACATGCTCATTCTCGCCACAGTCTCTTAATATTAATATTTTAATTAAGACGTGATTCTCGTGTAAGATATGCCGATTTTTGACATAGTCTCTGGGTTTCAATATGTCACTGGATAAGTCATGTCCAGAGAAGACATGCCCATTTTTGCCATATTCTATCGATTTCAATATTTGACTGTGGAAGTGATACTCGGATAAGAGAGTGCTTATTTTTTCCATAGTCTCTAGATTTTATTATATCACTGGAGAAGTGGTGCTTGAGGAATACGTGCTCATTTTTGCCATACTCTCTAGGTTTAAATGTTTCACTCAGAAAGTTATTCCCAGGACAGACATGCCCACTTTTGCCATAATCTCTAGGTTTCAATATGATACTGAGAAAGTGGTGCCCGGGGAACTCATGCCCATTTATGCCATGGTCTGTAGATTTTCGTATTTCAATAAGTAAGAGATGCCCGTGTAAGATGTGCCCATTTCTGCCATAGTCTCTAGGTTTTAATATGTTATTGGGGAATTGTTGCCCGGGGAAGACATACCCATTTTTTCATAGTCTCTTTATTTCAACATTTTACTGGGCAAGGGATGCAAGAGGGCCTATTCTTGCCATAGTCTCCAGATTTCATTATTTTACTGGGGAAGTGATTCCTCGGAATGACATGCTAATTTTTGTCACAGTCTCTAGGTTTGAATTATTTCACTTGGGAATTAAAACGCAGCGAAGACATGCCTATATTTCCATAATCTCTAGATTTTTGTATTTCACTGACGAAGCGATGCCCAGGAAAAAATCGCCTATATTTTCCATAATCTTTTGATTTCAATATCTCACTGCGGAAGTCATATGCGGAGAAAACATGCTCATTTTTCTGTACTCTCTTGATCTCAATATTTCACTGAGCATATGATGCCCGGGGAAGACATTCCCACTTCTTTCATATTCTCCAGGTTTCAATATTGCACTAGGGAAGTGAATCCCGGGGAAGACATGCCTATTTATTCTATTGTCTATAGATTTTAATATTTCATTAAGGAAGTGATGCTCGGGGAAGACTTGTCTATTTTTTTTCATAGTCTTTAGATTTCCATATGTCCCTGGGAAAGTTATGCCCGGGAAAGACATGCTTATTTTTGCCATAGTCTCTAGGTTTCAATATGTCACTGGACAAGTGATGTCCAAGGAAGACATGCCGATTATTTCCATAATCTATCGATTTCAATATTTGACTGGGAAAATTATGCCTGGGGAAGACATGCCACTTTTTTCAAGTCTCTAGGTTTTGATATGTCACTAGGGAAGTGATGCCCGAGGAAGATATTCTTATTTTTTCCATAGTCTCTAGATTTGAATACCTTGATGGGGAAATGATGGTTGGGGAAAAAATGTCCTTTTTTGCCATAATCTCTAAATTTCAATTTGTCACTGGGGAAGCGATTACCGGAGAACACATGCCTTTTTACCATAGTCTCTAGATTTGAATATTTCCAAGCGGAAGTTATGCCCGGGATAGACATGCCCATTTTTTCCATAGTCTCTAGGTTCAAATATTGCAGTGTGATAGTAATTCGGGGGAAAGCTTGCCGTATGTAGGCTTGTCTCTTCCCCCTTTCTAAGTGTTGGTGACAAATTTTGTATTAATCCTAAAAATAAAAGCGTGACAGTTGAAGAAATATTAGCTTGAATCGAGAATAAAATTCGTGAGATACCTTATGAGAATATAACTGTTTTAAGATCTAGAAGTTTGATAACTTACAACTAATAATTAATAATAATTATAATAAAAATAGAAAATCGGATTTAGAATCTACTAGTGAAAAAACAAAAATATTTTTCGCATTTTACCCTACAATAAAAGTACATACAAAATACTTAATAAAGATCCCACTGATGAAGTATAAACCGAACTAAACCTACTTACTGGTAGATTATTAAGCAATTGTTACATAAATCGTGATATGTCAAAGTATCTTAAAAGTTACAACGGTAATGCACCTAGATTTTACAGCCTTCCAAAAATTCATAAAGATATTACTCCCCTCAGACCGTTTACATCTTTCATAGGGCCCCCTATATATTTTCTTACAAAATATGTATCAAACCCCGTACAAAAAATGATAGGGAATTCAAAATATAATGTTAAAGATACTTAGTATCGGCTTAAAAAAATAAAATACACGTTGACCCATTTTAATCTATAATCCCAAATATATTCTAAAATCCTTCATCTACGAAGAAATGTTTCAGACAGACGTTAACTATGTAGTCACTATGTAGTCATAGTACAGACTATGACTATGTAGTTACAAAAGTGACAATCTTGACAATGTTACTTCTCCGTGACTATCTAAAAAAAGATAATTTGTTTTTACTTTTAGCGCCATCGAGAAACAACAGCGTGGACATAGTAAGTTATGTTTCATTTGAGGTGCTTTCGTGCCGTGTGTTCCCCTTACCTCTCACGTTTCGGGTGGTTGATTATCGGGAGTCCCCTTCACTTCTCACCATTGGTAATAGTGTTACAATCAGCCACGAAGTAACTGTTCCATGTGCTCTCCGAAAACTCGAATAAAAATAAAAGTAAATATTACGATATTGACTAGCAGATCAATAAACGTCATTTCATCGACAATCTACAGATTTACCTTTGCTATTTAACAACCATAACATCTTTTGGGAAAAATAATTATAGTTAATTTGAAAGTTATAATAGAAAAGTGTAATCGCAAATACATTCCTTTTTGACTCCACAAAGAAAATGAGCCTATTCGTTTAAAAATATCTAACTTCACAAAATGTTTATGAAAATTTTTCTTTTCTTTTTCTCTTGAACCGTTTATGACCGAAGTGGAAGATAGTGGGAGTTTATGTGAATGGTGAATTAGCGTTATAATAGATTGGGATTTCAATGTGAGAACCGGCGATGGAGGAGGAAGGGAAACGGAGGAAGGAGCGAAAGAAATTCCGAAGATAAGGTACTGAATGGAGAGGGAAAGAAATTGTTAAAGAGCTTAGCAGAGTTGAGATGGCTTATTTTAAACGAAAATATAGAGGGAGATAAGAAGGCGAATATACACGCTCAGGAGGAGAAAGGGGAACGGTAATTGATTATATGATAGTGGATGATAAAGTAAAAGAAAAGGTTAAGAAACTATAGCTAGGAAATTATATTGATTCGGAACACTTTCTCTTAATAATGACATTAGAGGGAGAAAAAAGTAATAACAATATGGATAAAAAGGAAGCAAAGAAAAAAACAATAGAAAAGGGGGATTGGTCAATGGAAGGAAAAGAAAAGTTTAGAAAAAAGGTTTAAAATATTAAAGTGAAAAAATGAAATGTGGACGAAGAGATAGAAAAAATTATAGGGTCAATAAAAATAGGATTAGAGTGCATTAGAAAACAAGAAGTTAGTAAAGAAGGGAATAGAGGTGGATGGGACGAGGATTGCAAAGAGAAAAAGAAGGAGATCATAAGGGAATTACGAAAATGGAGAACAGAACAAAATAGTTAAGAAGAATAAAGGAGAATAAAGAATAAGATACTAATATTTTTGAGTATTAAGCTATAGTAATACTAAATTGAATATTTTTACGTGGGATAATAATTCTATTAAATGTAAAATAAATTAATTAAAATATGAATATAATGGGTCTTAGTTTGATATTATTGGAATCTGTAAAACTAAGTTAGATACAAATTTGAAAATGAAAATAGAAGATACTCAGTATACAGAGCAGACAGAAATATGTATGGTGCTGGAGTTGCGCTTATGATTAAAAATAGTATAAAGCATAATTTCATTAATATTCATACTCTCGAAAAAACTGAAGCTCTAGCTAATAATATAGTTATTGTGAAAATCTACATACTGCCAAATTCAGAAACATGTAAAAGTGACCTAAATAAACTAATACGCTTCAGTAAAAAAGTTAATAATAATGGGGGATTTTAATGCCAGAAGCACGGCACTCCAACTCGCTTCCCAAAAATAGGAAAACCGAGTATCTTAGATTGTTTTTCTAACAAATATTAGTAACTTTCAAAACTAGTCGAGGATGTTCTGGTGAACCCCAGCGGTGGAGCAAAGGCTCCGGCGAGTAGTAAATGTTCCACCTAATCTTGGCTTCGCAGGGTCGTATGATTGTGGGGTGATTATAACCTTGTTATAACCCCCCCCCCCCTGTTTGGGACTAGGTATATTTTAAGGCATTGTCTCGCACCTTTCCAATTCCATGTTAAAAGTAAAACTATCTTCTTCATCAGTTACATCCAGTTATATATACGAATTATTTTCTTGTTCTTCCTCTTTGATTTTTTGTTCCTTGTCTTCATTATTGTATTCTATTTTCCTTCCTTCTAGTTGTGCCAGTTGCTCTTTGCTGAATGTTATTTTTAAGACATCCACACATTTTTTATTTGTTTTAAACCAACCACCTTTGATATATTTAGTTTTTATTGAATCCGGAACCATGTCATAATTTTTTGTCCGGTTCGACATTTCACCACAATATGTATCGTGAAAAATATAAAGTTTAACCGAAACCATCCTCTTGCTGTGAAGACATTTCCAAACTTTGATGTTTTCCATCCTTTTATACCTGAAACAAATTAAAAAAATCCTACTTCTCAAACAAATATTAAAATAACATAAAATTTGTTTTTCTTAGTCCTGCTTTTTCTTAACCTATTTGAACAAGAATATCAACAATTAACAAATCTAAAGCCTGGATTTTGACTTTTTTTCTAAATTTCATAATCAAAATTTTGATATAAGTTGTTCTGCTTCCAGATTAATATCTTCTTCTGATTTCTGCTTTCTGCTTATTCTTGCTGTAAAATTAACTTATATCTAACTTCTTTTTTTATTTTTATTGCCGTTCCATCTTGGCCTCTTATAGCCGTATTTACTTTATTTTGATCATATAATCTTTTCCCAATTAAGAGTACAATTACTTCACTTTTGGAAATTTTGAATATGATTTAACTGTAACATAAAATTAAATTTGAATCAACTATAGATGTTGTTTTTGTATAGGCTCTAACATTAGTAATAATTATATCTGTAGTGTCTGTGAAAGAGCTAAACCATTTTTTTCTTGGCCTTCCTATTCTTTTTGTTTCTGCTGTTTCTTGTATATAAATGGGACTATGAACTTCTCAACGTCGCATTCTATCGCGTGACTTCTTGTCTTCTTCCTATTAAAATTCTCTGTTTAAATTTTGGCTTCTTCTAGTGCCAATTTTTTATTTCATCTAGTAATTTTTGTACTCTCCACATTTGCTTCCTCTTATCTTTCTGTTCCGCTTCCTTTCTTAGGTTCTCTCTATTTTTTCGATCCTAATCTCTTAATTTAGCGCAATGTTCCCTCCATTCTTCCTCGAATTCTTCCTTCGCCCTTTCTTCATCTTCGCTTTTTTCCGATTTCTTCCTCTTGATTATTTTTTTTCTCTTTCCTCTGGTGTTTGTCTAAAAAATTTTTCTCCGGATTTCTTGACTTTTTCTCCTAATTTTTGTTTCTTAATTTCCTCTTCTTCTCTATTTTTTCAGCGCCCTATGCATCTCTCTATACATTTTTGCTACCTTTCTTCTGTCAATTTCGGCTAGCTTTTTGCTTCTCCTGGGCTCTTCCATTAAGTGGGGGTTGTAGCAACTCTACCCACTCTGAACAAATCTGTACTAGCAAGTCTTCGCTTGAAATTAGGAAGAGGCAATCTCGGCACTTTACAATCAATCTTGGGTCCATTTTTCTGAAAATTAAATATTTTTCCTGTTTTGCTTTGTTTTTTTTTAGATATATTTGTTTCTGTTATTTTTTGTCATTATCAGTGGTGTAACAAAATCGAATGCATGCTATTTTAAAGAAAAATTTAAATTTATTTTTTACTACTAGATTTTTTGATATCTTTATCGTCCAAATTACTTTGCGATTTTCCATTCCTTTTTTTTTATTTAATAAATTGTTGGTGCAAATTTAGCTTAATGAAAAATGGTCCTTTGAAATTTTTACTCTGCTTTTTATCCACTCCTTCTCGCTTATTTGATAATGTTTTATTGCTTTTTAAATTTGTTTGCCAATTTCAGAACTTATCGATCTATGTTTGAGATTGCAATATCTCTCTTGTGTTTCATTTGCGGTATCTAAATTTTTAACTACCTCTAATCTAATTACTTTTTACTTTCTCATTCTATCTGCCCATTCTTCAGACTCTTAAAATTCAATTTCGCTTTTTTCGTCTAAATCTTTATTTAATGCTTAAATTGGTTGGAGTTCTTTGCCCAAATTAAGAAAGCCGATGAAAATCTGTCGAAGAATGTGTACTTGTATTTAAAGCAAATTGTAAATCATCTAAATTCTCATCCTGAGTTCAAAAAAATCTAGAACCTATTGATTTCTTGACTTGTCATTGGCAGCGGACCTATCATATCAGATGCTACCACTGTCCATGCTTCTTCATTTATTATTGATGGCTGTCGCGTGATGGCTGAGAGAGAATATGCGCACAGACATAATGATGTGGCGGGCTTTATACATCAACAACTTGCCCTAAACCTAGAACTCTTAAAAGAATGGATGCCTTTCTATAGATACATTTCAATGCCCTTTTTAGAAAGCAAAGATTCAGTGGCGGACTAGCATGGGGGCGCAGCCGGGCTTTCCCGGCAGCGCCCCCCCCCCCTTGGTTGGCACCTCCTAAGCCACGACAAGGCGCACCAAAAAGATGATATTGTTTAAACGAATAATTATATGTTCGAGTGCAATAAAAACAGTTGGAAAAATATCCAATGATATCTACGATTTACGCTTGTACTCCTATAAATAATACCAATGAAGTAAAAAGATTCCTCCAATTTCTTTTCACCCATATTATCCCTAAGAAGTTTCCTAATGCATGTTTTGGATTTTATTAATGAAAATATTTTTAAGATGAATAATAAATTATTCATATGCACACATATGTCAACTTTCGATGGCGCCTATACGTAACTAGAGGGAGTTTCCAGATCAACTTATTTATGTAAAAACTGTGACTCCATTTTGGCTCACAAATATGAAAGGGGGCAACTCATTTAATGCAACTCATTTTCTCTAAAACAAGTTATTAGCTTACATTTCAAGAGTTCGGATCAAAGGATATATTTCATTATTTTGGAAATTGCAAAATATTACTATATTTTGCTATAGTTTACTATAATAATTCTTATTTTATTATAATTTTAGCATTTTTTGTAATTTTTAAAGTTGTTACTATGAATTAATTATATAAGTTAAGGCTTAAATCTTCGCGGCAAAAATAATTGAAAACTTGCAATCTGTAGTGAACAAGATTTTCATGCTTGAAAAATAATAAGAAACATGAAAAGAAATTTGCGTCTAGGGTGCGCGACTTTTGGTTCTTGTGCTTCGCGCCCGATAATGCATTTACTTCACGTTGCATGCTCCGTCTTTGTACTTCCCCACATTTGTGCACAAACTTTTTAAAATTAAAAGTCAAAGAATAGAAAAAATTGTAATTTGGTGATTGCGAATTATCTTTTATTAAAGCTCCTTCGGCTCTAACGAACAATTTCTCATCGCCTATCTCGTGCTTCACCCTCGATTTTTTCCCAAATGCAAACTTTTCTGCATTATGTTCAACCCTATTACATCAAATGTATATTAAATTTATTTTTGTACCTTGTACCGGAAAGGCTTATTTAGTTATTGCAAAATAAAGTAAAAATTTTATTTAAAATGAATAATTAAATTTTTTTCTTATTTTGCTTTAAATTTTATTCTCAGCTACCTTAAAAAATGTATTGTTTCAATAAATGTATATTATTACTATTCGTTATATGCAAGAATAAAAACAACGGGTTCCATAAAAAATGAATAGTGAGGAATTTGGAGCTCTTTTTTGGGTGAATCAATTTCGTCCAGCAAAATGTTTTATTTTTCATTATTTTTTTGTTTGACCAAAATTTGAATTTTGGATTTTTCAAAAAATTTAAAAAATTTGTTATGACATCTTGAGGGGAGGGGGGGGGTCAAGTTTTACAAACATCTAAAACGTTCACGTTGTACTCCTTACAAACAGTTTTTCCTTTTCTCCGATGACCTTTTTTTAGGAGTCGCCCCCAGTATTGGATCCCCGGCCGCGCCCCTCGGTATTAAGTCCGCCGCTGCGAAGATTACATATTATATTGGGATGTTACTACATGTAAGGTGCACGGAAGTGGCCGATGATAGCTCTAAGAATGCATCCAGAGGTGACTGTAGTCACCTCCAAAGCTCGCGGGCGCTTGTTATTGTATACCTACAACACCATCGCAGGAGGTTTCATGCATCGTATTAAATTAAATTATAACATTCTAATCTTTAGTCACTTGACTTAGTCCGTGGCTATGATGTATAACTGGGTTTACCCGAGTAAGAGAATAACATTAAGTCAAATGAAAAAAAGAAACTTCATGTTCATCTTTATTTGTTTAAATGGAATAGCCTACTTTTTGACATTGACAATCAAAAGAGCAGAAAATTTTACGTTGAAAAGTGTAGTTAGGTCATAGGTAAGGTGTGACCTTTATGGACATATCAAGGTCATTGACACTTCAATATGGTGTGGAAAATTTTTCGCAAGCTAGCTTTTGAAAATTATCCTAGCCTACTTACTTACTTAAACAATGTGCATTAGATAGTCCATTTCATGTTCAAGAAAATAAATGTGACATTTTTCTTTGTTTACATACTTTAAAATTACGCCAAGAATTACGACATCATTTTAATCAATCAATTTTATAATTTCTATAGACAGGATATTAATATAAAATATTTTTTTGATTCATTACTTTAATGATCAAACGTAAATTTTGTTTATGACTGGGCGTTATTATTGGTATTTAATAAGGTTTAATCCATAATTGAAATTCTCAAAATGCAAAATCTTACAGAAAGAGAAAGAATATTACTTCTGATGATGAGTGTCTGGGGTGCGGTAGCGCGACCTCATAGAGCAGTAAGAGATCTGTTTCATCAATTATTTAGAGCTGGAAGGGTTTCAATTCTAGCATCGACTGTTGAACGAACCATTAGAAGATTAAATGATTTCGGCACTTTCAAGAACTTGAAATAAGTGAATCGTCTGTTCATAATATGCTGCAGAGAGCAAACTTTCATTCAATTAAAGTAATACTTTTTCACAAATTCAATGAAGACGATTTCGATCGTCGCGTTGACTTTTCTGAAAATATGATGATACGTGTAATTGAAAATCCCAATTTCCCAGCCAATATAGTCTTTTTAGACGAGGCGACATTTCAACTTGATGGAACCTTAAATAGACATAATTATAGATATTGGGCAGATGCAATTCCTCATTGGGCACGAGAAGACAAATCGCAATATCCACAAAAACTCAACGTTTAGGCTAGCATATTCAACAATAAAATAATGGGGCCATTTTTTATCGATGGTAATTTAAATGCTCAAAATTATAAAACTATGCTTAGAAATCAAATATTCCCTGAAATAAGAGAGATTTCTGGAGACACCTTTGATGAGACATGGTTTCAGCAAGATGGTCCAGGTCCTCATTACACAGTCAATGTTCGCGCTTACTTAGATACAGTACTTGCTAATCGGTCGATAGGACGTAGAGGCACAATTGAATGGCCAGCTAGATAAACAAATGTGAATTTTAGGAATTTGTGGACAAGAATAAAGCGTTTTTCATGGTATTAGTATTGATATAACTGAACAATAGCGGTAGTCTTGTTTTTTTATAAGTTCCTTCTTCTTCATTAATTATTGATGAGGTAATTTTAAACGAACATAAAATAAGTGATTCTTAGAAATGCAAGTATACCGTTATCGCATTCAGGTACTACATCATATTGTCAGTGATATTTTGTGATGAATTTTGATTACAAAATGAAATTGATTAAATTTGTAAAGAATAATGTAAGAGTATCCAAATTGTAGTAATTTGAAAACAGAGAGAAATCATTTGTTTATCAAATAAACGACCAGCGATGCTTGACAACATTTTTCTATAGAAACTCATTCGCCATATAACTTCAACAAGATCAGAAGAAAAACGCTATCTTTTCGCTTAAAAACGACTTATATGTGCATATATTGAAATAATTTGTTTATAAAATAAGCAAATATTAATTCATGGCAACACGTTTTCAGGAATCATCATTGGGAATATAATTTCAGCAAGGTCAGAAAAAAACGATTTATTTTCGCTTCAAAATGCCCGAA
Organism: Belonocnema kinseyi; assembly: GCF_010883055.1. Lineage (NCBI taxonomy): Eukaryota > Metazoa > Arthropoda > Insecta > Hymenoptera > Cynipidae > Belonocnema > Belonocnema kinseyi. Next base: position 142,356,907 of record NC_046664.1, on the reverse strand, counting down.
ATGTGCATTTGCTTATATAATTTGCTTGTTAAGTAAACAAATATTGATAGGTGGCAAACCATTTTTCAGAAAACACCACATTCAACACAAATACAACAACGTCGAAAAAAACGGTTTCTTTTCACCTAAAAACGGCCAAAATGTACATTTGTTTATATAATTTGTTTATAAAATAAACAAATAACATTTAATCTTAAAGTTTAATTCAATTTTAAAACTTTCTTATACCCCTTAGCATTAAATCCATGGGATGAGGAGTATAAGAGAAAAATTTTCAAGAAGATAAAAAATGATATTAAAAAAATCGACATTTTTTCGCTGTTTGAATTAAAATAACAATTAAATAAAAGAAAAAAAAAAGAAAAAATCTACTCTCACCATTTTCTGAAAAATGCAGTGGAGACTTGAAAAAAACCAGGCTGCGAAGCAAGTGGCAACGCACTTTTAAAGCGATTATGCATGCGCTTTAAGTCACCTTCAGCAGAATTTAATGTCATTTTTTTACATTATTAACGCTTCAAAAATACTATTGCAATTACTCTATGACATTCTAAAGGAAAATTTAATCTTGCTGTTTAAAAATTTTTTTTTTGCATGCTATGGAAGGAATGCTATGTGGATACTATGAGGTTACGCTTTAGGGTATCCTTTCCGTTCAGTCGGTCCGCTAGGGATATCATAGAGAAGAGTAATTGCAAATACAGTCTGTCAAGTTAAAGCGTGGGTGGCTTTACTCGCAGTCGGTAAGGTGTATCGACATGATTTTGGTGTCAAAATATTAAGAAGAGCTCCCT
>NC_046664.1:142335745-142356013 GCF_010883055.1 Belonocnema kinseyi | reverse complement strand
ACACCTTGACAAATGTAATTCCATGTAGAAACATGCGTTTAAATAAAATATTTTACCAAAAAAGTTACCCACGCTTTAACTTGACAGACTGTACATTCGTAGTTAACGGCGGACTAAACCAGCATCTCTATTCGTTGTTGGGGTCACTGAATCCAAATCCGGGTTTCAAATAACCGTGCTGGTTCATATTTTTCGAAAACCGCAAAAATATACGAAAATTGACGTAAACAGCAATTTTTTCATGTTTATTTTTGCAAAAAAAATATATATACTCTTATGCGCGATGGATTTCACCAGCATATCGATATGTTTTCAAGATCGCTGAATCCGAAAGCAAGGTTCAAATGACCCAGTTGATTCCAAATTTTTTGAAAAACGCAAAATAGACAGTAAACGACAATTCCAATTACGGAATTTTCCGTCTGTTTTTTATTTTTCAATCAAGTTATCACGAGGGTAATGCCGAGGAGGGAAATGGGAAAGTGGAGTAGCCGAGATCCATGTAGAACACAATTGAAAATTAACCAAGCAAAATATAACGTGGCATTTATTGTCACTTACAGGAACAGTAAATTATTGCCAGGGCGAAGTGCCGATCGGATGATTGAAGTTCTGGGCAAGAGCGTGACAGAGTAGGTTTTAAGTCCTCCTAGGTAGCCGCGCATGGGGGACGATAGCGAGGCGGATTTCCCAGGGTAAGGTGGAAAAACACTGTACACTCCGTGAGCGATAAAGCGCGAATCGCTGCGGACCGCACCGTCGTCCGACGCTTCGGGACCCCTCGGGGATTTCCGTGCCTTCTCGCGTTCAGCCCGTCAACTTTCTCGCGTAGGGCCGTACCGACTTCTCTGTCCTGGTAACAGATCGGTTACAACCCCTCTCCCTCGCGGGGGTTCGGGTGTATACCTGAGATTTGGTCCAGTTCTCTTTCTAATTCTATTACTGTTTGAGGGTCTATGTGAAGGTCTATTTCTAGAGTATTGTCCCTTGTTTTTATTTCTGGGTTATTGTCATTTTTGCTAATATTTAGTAATTTTTGAATTCTTTTGTTAATGTACTCCGAACCCCCCCTGTACGTGAGTTTGTCTGTCCTCGTTTGGAGTTGTATAGTTTTGTCTATATCTAAAGGGTTTGTCATTACAGAAGGAGTCAGGCATAGTGTAAATTTGCGACGGTACAAGTTTACCACAAAATTGTCCGTTAATGTTTTCTAAGTTTATCCTCAGGTTGTTTTTAAGAAATGTGGTGTTCTCGTTAATTTTTCTTTTCCAGGTTTCCTCAATCTTTCCCCAGTTTCTAAAACAATTGTAAAAAAAGGAAAGTTTTGTCGTTTGGAATCGTGAATAATTTCAGTTTTGTTAAACGCAGCAAGTTTGGATTTTATTGCTACCTTTTTCGTTACATCAAGCGTTTATTTTAATCTAAGGGTTCGTATTGAAAATCTAATGTTTCTCCTTCAGATGATTTTAGAATTGATTCTTGTAGTTTTAAGAGTATTTTTCCAATGCTAAGTAAGAGGAAATATAATTCAAGTATAATTTTCTGTTAGTGGGAAATTACAAATTAGTAGGTATCCCACTAGAAGAAAGGTAGAGTTTCTGTCTAATAGCAGTTTTGATAAACAATATATTAAAAAAATAAACAAAAAGTTAGCATCATTTTAAGTAATGTAGTGCCTTTAGTTTTTGTCTTTCTTCCCTTCTGATGTTTTCTGTTGCTCCAATACGAAAGCCTTTGTTTCGAGTTTTCTCTTCTGTCGGTATGCACGCCATTCCTCCGCGATGGTTTTTTCTTCCTCTAATCTCTTTGCTTCCTTCCTGTTTTCTTTCTCTATTCAGCTTTTTCTGATAATTTCGATGGTGGTGGTCCAAAACTTTCCTCTCTCATGTTCCAGTCTTTCTTTTCGCCTTTCACCTCTTTTTTTCTTGTGTTATTAGCTCTCAGAGTTGTTCATTAAACTCTTCGTGTAATTTTTTACATTGGCGGTAGGCCTTTTGTTCAAATTTCAATGTCAATTTCCAAATTCTCTGCTTAATTCGTAGCTAAATTTTTGTTCTTGTTTTGGGTTGTTTTCTTCCGGCACTGCGTATCCTTCACCGTAGTTTTCTACAATATCGTAAGGCTGGTTGATTTCGCCCCGATGGTTTCCTTATCATCTATTTCCTGGCCACCTACAGCTCCCTCTTCTTCTAGTAGTTTGCCACCCACAGCCCCCTCTTCTTCTAGTAGATCGCCACCCACAGCTCCCTCTTCTTCTGTTGAATGGGTCTCACTTTGGGTAAAGTCCTTGAAAATACGCATAATGTGGCGGTGACGGTCGTATGCTATGTCCTTTTCTGGTATTCCGGCAATTCTCATGTGTAGCTATTTTATGGCTTGGCCCCCGGTTTTGGGCAATTGTTGGTTCGTAGGCGATGTTTTGGCAGTAGTAGCACTTACTTCTGGGATCCATCGTCTGAAAGGTAAAAGTTCGTAATGTCTAGTTTGTTCTTAAGATCTAGTGAGTCAGATTAGTGATGGTTTATTGGGTCAATATTGAGTTTTGAGTCAATTTGTAATCTTAATGCTAATGATCCTTCGCCAATTTGCCATAGTTGGGTATAACTATCCTCACCTAAATTCTTTCGCATTTTATTTTTCTAATTAATAGTATCTGTACCAGTTTTTTCTAATTTAAAATCGTTGATATTCCATTCCCCAATTCTTTTTCCTTTAAGGTTTTTAAATTCGTAAATCGTAGGGGAAATTTTCTTTTTAATAATAAAAGGTCCTTTGTACTTGTCGTAAAGCTTACCCGCTTTTTTCTATCTTATTTGATAGTTTTTTTACTATTTTTAGTACCCTATCATCCCCAATTCGAAAGGACACGTTTGTGGAATTCCGACTCTATTGTTGTACCGTTAGCTTTTCTTATCGGAAATCGGTAATGGGCCCATGATATCTGCAGCAATCATGGTCCATGGTTCTTCAACGATTTTTTTTCCCATCAGCCCTAATTCTGGTTCGTTACTCGGTTTGATTGTTTCGCATATTTTACCATTTTTAACGTATTTGATTATCTCCGAATACATTCCTGGCCGGAAGTAGTTTTCGGAAATTCTCGCGTGAGTTTTTTCGGAACCGAAATGTCCTGCTTGTAAATTATCGTGATTTACTTTCAAAACCTGTGTTTGTAATTTTTTGGGTACTACGAGTTTCCATGTGTTAGAGTCTCGTAAGAGAGTAGATTCTAACGGGTCAGTTCGGTAAAAATAGAGTTACAGGTCTCTGATTCGCCATTTTTCATGTTCTTCCAGTCTTTTTTTTACTTGTCTGATTGTTGTTGAGTACCAGTCGTCTGTTTTGTCATTGGTGCTTTAAGTTTTTCAACCCTACACGCTAATGCGAACGCTATATTCTTTACTGATTCTTCTGATCTTGACAGATCATCAGGGACAAGATTTGAGCTACCTTTTCGGTATATGACTTCGTAGTCATATTCAAGAAGTTCCAGTGCTCATCTAGCTAATCGGCCAGTGGTGTTTTTAGTTTTAGGAAAGGAAGAAATAGAAAACCAACTGGTGAAAATGGAAATCGATTTCTATATGGGTTTTCACCCTGATTATTTTGGTTTCCGTTTTGGTTATTCATTTCACTATTTTTATTTTGCCTTGGATATTTATTATATCCAAATTATTTTTATCCCCGTCACTATTGTTACGCTTTTGTTCGTTTTTATCCTCAATTGCAGGTTCTGTTATTTGTAAAACTTGTCCTCTAACTTTCGACTTGGCTATCTCAGTTTCCTATTCTTTGCTTAAATCTTCTAATTGTTCAAAAGTATTAAAATCGTTCCTTTTACTGTACATTTTGTGTTCTATGCAAAAGTTTATATAGGTTCTACGTAATTCCCATTCGCGATTTTTTCGGATACAGTTTATTAAAAAGTTTTAAAATTTCCTTTAAGTACGAATAGATGCCTTGGTTGCTTTTTTAATTGAAAAATTTTATTTTTTGTTTTATTTCTTCCGAGAACCTATTATCTATATGAGCGTTTTTAAAATCTTCGGAAAAATGCGACCAGAATCTCCAGGAACTTTTATTTATTTCGCACCAATCTTTAGCATCTTCTATTAATAACGTGTCTAAATTTTCTAGAACATCGCGATCGTTTGTTTTATAATCCTTTTTAAATATTTTTAGTTCTTCCAAGAAATGGTACGGTTTTCAATATTATTGTACGATAGTCGACGAGGTTATTTTGACTTTTCTTGTAAATTGAATTAGACGGATTGCCTGGCACAAGATTGTTCGGTTCTATTATTTCTAATATTGGGTTCTATTATTTTCTCTCTAACTTCGAAAGAGCTATTTGCTGGAGGGTCCAGTCTAATCCCTAAATTGTTTGCCCTTTTTCCCCTTTTTTTAAAAATCTTTCTTTTTGACGGTTCATAAATTCGTTAAATTCTATGATTTCTAAGAGTTCATCTGTCTCTAAAATGAACTGTGTGCTGTTTTCCAAAAATGACTCGCGTTCGTAAGCCTCCTCCAAGTCCAAACTGTCATGATCGCTGTCTTTGTTGGCGGGATTATCCATTTTGTCTTTAATTTTCTTTCATCGGCGTTTCATTTACTTTTACTTTTGGGTTAATATTAGGTTTCTCTAAGAGATTTTCGGACTTTATTTTAAATACGATAAGTATATTTGAATTTATTTGAGAGATTCCTAATTAAAATTTTAATTACATTTTAGGTTGTCCCTGAGTTCGAAAATATTGCTCTTTTCGTAATACGGCTCTTTTATTAGGTGATACGTCAAGTGACCTTGCCCCGACTCGAGAGTATTATTTGCTGTACGTACGAACTTATTTACGTGCTTGACCGGTTCGTTCCGTTCGGCGCCCGAAATATTCAGTGGGAATCAAAATTCTCTATATTTCTCTTTTCAGGTTTCACTTTTCTGGAAATGTGCGGCTAACAATAAGTTTAAACAAGATATCACCTTCCAGAACCTATTTTTCTCCCTACATAATACGATTTCCCTTTTTAATTAGCTTTACCTTGGTTCAAACCCCCTCCTACTGTCCTCTTTTGGTTACATTTTTTTAAAGAAAAATGTGAATTTCTATGATTACCAAAACTAAAACCCTTTTACCCTTTTTGGACCGCTTCCAGTATTTTTTTTCTATTTCCTTTTGCTACAAAATCTCGCAAGCAAGCTCATGTTAAAATATTAGAAGGTTTGAACACAGCACATATCAAATTCATAGGCTGCAAGCACAAATAAATCATTGCAAAGATTGCCAACGTATATTATATAAATAAAATAAGTATATAAATTCATTTATCAGTATCTTGCAAAAATATACACATGTAACACATTTGATTAATGCCTAGACATGGCAAATGGATTTAATAGCATGCAAAAATTAGGTTTCGTGAAAATCAGGATTCAAGCGTTGAAATTTGAATGTTAGACTTTTGCGTTTTCTTTTCTCGGCGGGTTTTCAGGAATTTTAAATGTAAAGTGTGGGATTTTTAGGTTGGGCGCCAGGTATTACGGGGGTAATGCCGAGGAGGAAAATGGGGAAGTGGAATAGCCGAGATCCGGGTAGAAGGCAATTAAAAATTAGACCAAGTAAAATATAACGTGGGATTTATTGTCACTTACAGGACCAGTAGATAATTGCAAGGGCGAAGTGCCGATTGGATGATTAAAGTTCTGGGCGAAACCGTGACAGAGTAGGTTGTAAGTCCTACTTGGTAACCAAGCGAGGGGTGCGACCTAAAAATCTCACACTTTATATTTGAAATTCCTAAAAACCTGCCGAGAAAAGAAAACGCAAAAGTCTAATATTCAAATTTCAACGCTTGAATCCTTATTTTCACGAAACATAATTTTTGCATGCTATTAAATCCGTTTGCTATGCCTAGGTATTAATCCAATATGTTACATGTGTATATTTTGCAAGATACTGATAAATGAATTTATATACTTATTTTATTCAAATAATATACGTTAGCAATCTTCGCAATGATTTATTTGTAATTGCAGTCTATGAATTTGATATGTGCTGTGTTGATACCTTCTAATATTTTAACATGTGCTTGCTTGCGAGATTTCGAAGCAAACGGAAATAGAAAAAAATACCACACGTTTCCAGAAAAGTCAAACCTGAAAAGAGAAATATAGAGAATTTTGATTCGCACTGAATATTTCGGGCGCCGAACGGAACGAACCGGTCAAGTACGTAAACAAGTTCGCACGTACAGCAAATAGTACCCTCGAGTCGAGGCAAGGTCACGCGATGTATCTCCTAAACAAAGAAGCGTATTACGAAAAGAACAATATTTTCGAATGGGGACAACCTAAAATGTAATTAAAATTTTAATTAGGAATCTCTCAAATACATTCGAATATACTCATTGAATTTAAAATAAAATCCGGAAATCTCTCAGAGAAATCTAATTTCGGGTGTCATAATAATAAAAAATCAACCAAATTATCACGAATTAAATATAATTCCCTCATTAAATAAGTGCATTAGATGTTCATATAGGGTGTCCCAAATAAGAAGAATTTAAAATTAACCCAAAAGTAAATGAAACTCCGATGAAGGAAAATTAAAAACAAAATGGATAATCCCGCCAATGAAGACAGAGATCATGACAGTTTGGACTTGGAGGAGGCTTACGAGCGCGATTCATTTTTGGAAAACAACACACAGCTCATTTTAGAGACAGATGAACTCTTAGAAAGCATATAATTTGACGAATGCATGAACCGATAAAAAGAAAGATTTTTTAAAGATAGGGGAAAAACGGCAAGCAATTCAGGAATTAGACTGGACTCGAAAAATCGCTGTTTTCGTAAATTTTAAGTATATTTTTGGAGTTTTGGAACAAATATGAGCCAACTCGCTTATTTGGAATCCGGCTGCGGATACAGTGATCGCAAAAACATATAGATATACTGGTTGAATCCACCGGGCATTAAAGTATTTTTTGCAAAAATATGCACGAAAAACTGCTGTTGTCGTCGATTTTACGTATATTTTTGCCTTTTTCGAAAAAATATGAGCCAACTGGATTCTTTGGCTACCGGATTCGGATTCAGCGTCCCTACAGACCTATAGATATGCTGCTGTAGTCCGCAGTGCAGACCACTTTTTTGTGTGCCAGTGTAATTAGTCAGTATTGTCGATTCGAAAAGTTTTATAGCAAAGAGTATTTTTAAAGGAATGATTTGTTGCTTCCGCGAACAAAGAGAGCCCATTTATTTAGAAATAGCTAGATTCTTAAAATATTTCATGAAAATTGTTTAAATAATTATTAATTATTGTCAATTTGACAATTATCATAGAAAAGAATAAACGGAAATACATTTTTAGTTGAGTCCGTAATGAACTTGAACCGATTCACTCAAAAATATCTAAACTCTTAAATTGTTCATAAACATCGTTTCAATAATTTATAATTATTATCAATATGCAAATTTTCATAGCAATGAGTAATCAGAAACACGTTCTTGGTTACTTCGTAAATAAATTCAGCCTTTTTTATTCTTCCTCTTTTTATTTTAAACCTGTTATTTGTACTTAGTGGTACTTTTCCCCTTACTCTTTTCCATTTATTTTCTTCTAGTCACGCTATCATCATTACTAGTACATCCAATATAAAAAAAATTTAAATGTTGTACATAACAATTTTGTACGCTTTAATAACTGAACAGGAAAACTTTACATTGCCTTAAAAAATGTTAGGACAAATAGTCTTATTATCAGTAACAATTTTTATTGTTGCTAAAAGTGCTCTATATTAATGTAGGAATGGTGTTTGATTACAAAAGTAATTAAAAAGTTTATAATAACCATTGTTATTAGCAATTCTTGTGGCCAAATATTAAAATTTGAGATTTTTTCAAATTATAATTTTCTTCAATCGCCATAACTACTTCAGGTATTCTTCAAAATAATAAATATTCATTAATATTTCACATTTAGGGTACCAAGCAGAATATGAGAGTGCCGTGTAGGCTGTTACGTAAGCATAATGAGAGATGGCTTTCACATTTGCAGAATACGCTCTTGTGATACAGAATTGTCCATTATATCTCCTAGCGAGCGATTTGCATGCGCGTCTGTTCTATACGAAATACAGGCGACCAAGAAGATGACCTGTGTTAAGCCATCAGTGCTTTCTTAAATAAAAGCAATTTTTTAATGATTTTTTTTATGAAAGCAATTAATTTCGCAATTAAAATTAATTAAAGATATATATATTTTTGCAGAAATATCGGAACATTCTTCAGCCCTAGTTTCTTCAACACGCAGTTCGCCTAGGGAAAGATTCACTATTTCACCTAAAAGTAGCTCTGAGCGCATTCGCAGTACTATAGGCTACTCTAGATTCAGAACATTTCGAACCACCAATAATAAATGTTTATCTTCATCGTACAAGGACATAGTCAAAGGTCAAAATAACATCCATGTAAACAAAGAGTCACACCAAGAGTTCTCATATAAACATGCAAGAGACACAAATTCGAATAGGCTAAAAGAAAACATCTGGAATAGAATATCTGAAAATAATAAAAATAAGTATTCTAAATTAGTTACCAGAAGTACATCACCAACTCAACCATCATCTTTATCTTGTGTCAGATCTCGCAGACTGGATGCATTTGAAGTTATTAAAAACGATGTCCCATTATTTCGTAAGACGATAAAGACAAAGGATCAAGAAGTACAAGTTGATCAAAATGAGGATTTAAGATTTTCTGGGCTTTCGGGATCTAGCAAGATTTCCGGTACTCCGTGGGTCTCGTGTCTTGAGAAATTCAATTCTTCGTGTTCTTCTTCGGGCATTTCCTATTCATCAAGAAATGATACGCCGCCTGGAGCATTAATAGCCTCTAGACTAAATAATTACGGATTCTCCAGATCTAATGAAACACCATCTTGTTCTACAAGCGAAAATTTCCAGAAGGCAATTTCCGATTTGAGTTGCGATAATACAATTTCTAGCAGCATCAATAGCCACAATGTTAAACCACAACTCCAAAATGCAAATGAAACTCCCAATTTTAATAATAGTCCTATAAAAAAAAAAATCGAAGCAGTAGAAGAAGAAAGTAAAAAATGTATTGTGACATCAGAAGAGTCATACCAGAGAGCACTTTCCATTTCCACTGTATCGAAAGATGAAATGAGGGGTATAAGGCAAAAAAGTTTCTTAAATGCGCGCGGAAGAACACCTGTATCGATAAATGAGGTGGGTATGAAAGAAAAATCTGCTGGAAGAAGTTTTACATATAAAGATTTCCAACAATCGGTACTCAATATGGAAAATTGTCATTCTACTCATTCCCAAATGGAAAGAACGTATAAAAAAAAGAACTGGAAAAGTATGTCAGCTAGCCCTCAGGCTTCTCAGTCTGAAACAAACATGAAAAATTTTAAGCAAGCTAATTCATTCAGTTCCTGGACTTATTTGAAATTGAATAGATCATATTCAAAAGTAGATGCACTTTCGAATACTCGGAGATATAAAATTAAAAAGCATAGTTTGGAGGCTCTTTTTACACAGTTAGACTCGCAAAGTGTCGAACAAACGCCGGCTTTAAAAAGATTCTCGAATTCAGAAGAAAGCAGTAAATTAAGTTTATCTTATTCATCAAGTAGTGAGGAAGGATGTCATATATATTCACAAGGGTCAAACTTGGGAAGCAGCGTAGTGGCTTCTTCGGCAGAAGAGTTATGCCCGGAAATTCAAGGATCCTTTATTCTTTCTTCTGGATCATGGCCAAGACAAGATAGAACTGGGAACACAGAAAAAGAAAAAAAATTTATAGTAAAAACTTTAGTGCCAGCTACCACTATTTTTATAACCGAACAGCACGATTTAGGGGAAATAAGATCTGGTGCTCAGGTAAACTCCAAAGAGAAATATTCTGATTATACAAAAAAACCTAATGAAAATGTATTGCCAAAGACTGTGCAACGCTCTCTTTCTACGAGTTCGAGTTTTGGCAATTACGAACATAATGTAGAAGTGAGATGTAGAAAATCAAGAACGAAGCAATATTCCTCGAGTGAGAAACCTTGGTGGATGGATCCGAATTCTGATAACGTGCCTGAAGGTGTAGAGAGAAATAGTTTTATCAATGGCGATATAAGTCAGGAAACCACCGTCAGCACTATTTTACCCGATGACGGTATGGTGAATTTCTTTTTTATAATAACAGACGATTAATGAAATTAAAGAAAGACAGTAACATCGCTTGTATTTTAGATTAGGAGTTAGCGAAAAATAGTTACGTTTCTACTCACGAAAAATAAATTAAAGAAAGTAGTTACGATCGGGCGTAGGAAGACGAAAACTTGAACGGTACATTTTTTGGGACCAAGAGGCTTCTTGGCTAAAGAAAATTCCGTGAGAGTTAACGCTTATGTTCCCACTATATCAAAATGATTTTCTTGAGAAGAGATAAAATAAGTATTTACTGTCAATAGATCTATTATTGACCCACAGGAAAAATTCATTCAACAATCCAGGTATGTTTATACAATTTTCATCGAGGAGTTTCTAATTAAGATGAACTGTTGCTATTCTTTGGTCAAAACCTCAGCATTTCGTCGAGATTATTTCAAAAATAGTTGTTTTAGGTGTGTAGGATGCATTTCCTTTAAGAAAATTTGGCTTGGAATGAACGTTTGCCACTCCATGTTCATAACTTGATGGTTCCGTTTAATTAGTATTATAAATTAAGCAACTAGGTTTCTCAAACAAATTTCACTTGTAACGCCATGTAAGTCTTTTTCCCGTGTAGGGTATATCTACAAAATCACCTAGTGCAAAGAATTGACTTCCAAAATTCTTCACTGTAAAGCTTACGATATTGAGAATCGTTGTCGATCATAATGTTTGTCAGGTGCTTCTTCTAAAGGTAGTGGGCCGAGAGCATTCCAACCACTATTTTCACCTGCTTCCATTATATCTTTAGGTATTTTTTAGTCTCTTCTGAACACGGTTCTTTGATAAACATATAAAATACACAGTAATTTATCACTACGAAAAGCTCTTATGTGCAACTCCAGACAAGTCTAAACGTGAACTCTTTCGGTTGGAGCTCTCAGAGCAACTTGACTAGCGCAACGTATGTAAATGTCTTAGTAAAAACCCCGCTTTTACGAATTACCTCTAAGTGGGTCTTAATATACATGATTTCAGCTTGAAATACGATAGGAAAATTGCCTGGTGCGAGTTTTATATCCGTACTGGATGTTAGATCCGCACTAAGTCTAAGTCCGTGTACGCCAGCTTCAGTGCCAAGGGAGTGTTTAGAGTCTGTATACTAGGCGAATCCTTTCCTTGTAGATAAATCATTTCTCCTCTGTTCAGCATGCCAGCGGATGCCATGGGCAGATCACTTTAAAGAGATTCATGGAGGAACGTTCTTTCAGCATGTTGGCAAAATGCATGCAAAAAGATTTCATCCCCCGAAAATACACTTCTCATTAAACCATGCCTATCAAGGGAAGATACATTTCCATGACCTGCCCCTAGGAAAAGTGTGTATGCTTCCGCCGCAGCCCTCTGACTGATTAGGAGGTGTAGCGGTGGTATACCTAGATGCATTCTAATGCTGCTTTTGGAGTTTTTCTCATTGATCCAGAAATTGCCAGACAAAATAAACTTTGTGGGTGCTCTAAAAATTTGCTGAAACTACCTGAACTCGTTCTCGGCATTCAGATCTGTAATATATCTAACGTGGGGATAATAAAAGTTAAGAACCATTTGCTGACCAAATCGGGACTGCGGAAACTTGTGTGTGTACCTCTGCTATCCAGGAGGTTTGTTTATCTTCGGATCCTTTCGGTAGCTGATGAGCCTATGGCACATAATGCTATATCTATATATATTACACTTTCCCAAACTTAATATACGCACACATTTTTCCACAATCCTCTATTTATTATATTTTTCCATTTTTTTCTGTTTTAACAGATACAACTGATCTGAAACATATGAACTTATTACTAGATTTTCAATTGCGCTTTTACTCTTTCAGATCGTCGAAGTGATACATCATTTATCGGATCATCATCAAGCTCTTTTGATTTATATTTGCTCAATTAGTCGATGTGACGCACCCAAATTAAATCGTCGACGCAAACCACATAAACAGCTCGAGATTTCTGACCTATGATTTTTCCTTTTGACATTCGAGGCTTTCCAGGTCTGAGATCTCGGGCCCACACCATTTCATCAATCTTAAACTCTATATTTCTCTTCTCTCCATGTTTTTCTGCAATACGTTCTTGTTTTTGTAACGCTCGGGCTTTTGGGTCAGGTATTATGAGATCAAGACGCGAGCGAATCTCTTTATTAAACATTCGATACGCAGGAGATACACTCGTTGTACAATGTGGAGTTCGGCGATAATCAAAATGAAATCGAATTCATGCCTCATTAGAATTTATGCCGCATTGTACACTTTTCTTTAAACTTACCTTATAAGTCTTGACGAGGTCTTCGGCAGCTCCATTGCTCGCAGGATGACCTGGTGGAGAAAAAGTGTGCTTGATACCATTTCCTTGCGTAAATTCCGAAAATTCTGCGCTCGTGAATTGTCTACCATTATCTGTGTGTAGATGCCGCGGAATTCCAAATTTAGAAAAAATCTCTTTAAATCTTTGAATTGTCGGACCAGCCTCAGTACTATTCATTTGAAAAATCTCGATTCATTTGGAGTGCGCATCAATTACCAAAAGGTACATTTTACCGTATATTGGGCCTAAAAAATCTGAGTGAATTCTATCCCATGGCTGATCCGACCAGGGCCATGAATGCAATGGGGCCCTGGGTGGAGTTTTTTGTAACGAAGCGCATGCTTTACATGCTCTTAACGACTCTTCAATTTCTTTATCTATCCCAGGCCACCAAATCTAAGATCTGGCTAAATTTTTCATTTTAACCAGCCCCATATGACTTAAGTGTAATCCGTTTGACATCAATTTTTGCAAAATCTTCGGAATTACCACCCGGTATCCCCATAGTAAGACACCTTGTATCAAATGTAACTCTAATTTATTTTTCTTAAAGTTTTTTAATTCAAGTGATAAACATTTGGAGCCTACCGGCCATTTATTCAACGTGTAATTCACAACTTCGCACAAAATCTTATCTTTTCGAGTTCCATTTCTAACTTTTATCAGCATTACCATTGTTAGCTGATTTAACATATCTTATTGAATACGGAAAGCCCGACAAAAAATTACGACCGTCGTTGTAATCGAGATGCTGCAATTAATGGGATACCCTTTTTTGGTCCAAAAATGTAAATCAACGCTTGGTGATCGGTTTTCAGTATAAATTAACGGCCATACAAATAAATATAAAATTGCGTAACGCCGAAAATTATCTCCGCTGCATTCTATCTAACTATCGCCGCTCTCTGTCAGTCGTAGACCAATCACGCTCTCTTTTCTATAAGGGTCTAGATTGGAAAGCGACGGGTTTTTCAATTCCTGGTTCAATCTCTTTAGACAAAATCGCCGATATTCCTACCTTTGATGCATCGCATGCCAAAATGACCGATAAATCTGGATTGGAATGCATCAAAACTGGTATTTTTTCAGTTTTTCCTTAATTTTTTTAAACGATTGCTCACATTTTTTATTCCATTCTAACTTAGGTTTTGCTAATTTGTCAATTTTAAAAACTAAATAAATTACTTCATCTTGAAAGAACTCTTGCCAACACTCTATGCGACCTGTGTCGGATAGCGGAAAGTGCATCCATCTATTACCAATGGTACGTATACAAAGTTCGTAAGCAGTATTGAATATAGATTTTGTAGAGGAATTACTAAAGTCAACATATATGTGTAAAAACGTTGCTATTTCTACATTTCCTGTTCGCTCTGCTCTGTGAATGCAAGAAGTAAATGCATGAAGCGCTCCTATAGTGAATTTTCCTTTGTTTATGATGAAGTGATTACTATCAAGGGGTTTATCCAGTAGGATTTCCTTCTTTATATGAAAATGGAACATACAAAACTTCTTGCATTAGCATCGCGAATATACCGTCATCAGCGGCTTTGAATTTTTCAAAGGGCCATACGACACATCTAGTCCCTACTAGCCCTATGTTCTAGGCCGTCAGAGAGGTTTATTCTGACAACCCCTCACTCCGACAGGTACTCAGTTTCGGAACTACGGATGTGCACCTGCATGAAATGTTGGGGTATTTCGCTAGCCATTTCTATAATGTCACCTTTCGGCAAAATTAATGTCATCAGTTCAAATTTAGGATTTTCCTTTAAAATTGCTCAGATTTAGCAGTATCACGTATATTTTCAATTCCCTGGTTATGTTTCCTTGTCTGGTTTCATAGCACGAAAGGAGAATTATTGCCATAAGTTTTACATGAAATCCTATTCACTGCATCCAGATCAAATTTGATCTGATCAATTTGTCCTACCCTTGTAGAAATAACATCAAGTCGCTCTTGGGTTCTTATGCCTAATTGGACTGGACTCAACAGCTGTCAGTAAAAACTAAATATGACTTATATGTGAAAGGAGTTTTTCAGGCAATATGTGTCAGTCTCTGAACGCTTCACTAATAGATATAGAGCACAAAGTCAGGTCAATAATAATATTAATCAGAACACCCAACGGGTGTTTCGATGTAGACTGCTCTTTTACTGCCTTCGTGGGCTCTATCTGCTTTTAAATAATTTTCATCGGGATCTTTTTCAGTCCCAGATATGGTTTACAGTTAACCTTCTTGATCCTTTCGACACTGGGGCGACGGCACTCAAGACTAAATGGGTTTCTGTGGCGTCTTTCTTGGCATCCATGATAATCCACTCCTTCACTTTTAACGTGGGTTTCTGAGCTGTTAAACTCTTGTGAATGTATGACGGTTCTTCGGAAGTTCTAGATTTCTATGCCATAAACTTTGCGGGATTTGTATGTTCCTTAGAATGAATAATTTTTATTTTTCATCTTCTCATGCTGTCAAAATGCCTACTACCTCGACTAGCCCATGTCCTAGACATGGACATCAGCAGTCCTCAAACTTCGAGATAGTGCCACCAGGTTTTAACCCATGGACCTTTATTTTAAAGGCTGTTCTTAATAATAGTTAATGGAACTTATTAAAGTAGCAATCCCAGCTATACAATTCGAGGTGCTAGAAACCATACAGGCCATTTGTTTATCTAAAAGTGATTCAACACCTTCATTATTTTCCATCTTTTTAAAAAAGAAATATTTATGGCGAGTGGCCTTATAAGACCTTATGAGGGAGTTGCAACGATTGTACCAGGAATATTCTGTTAAACTAATCGTCCTTATCATCGGCGCTCTTGAAGGTGCCAAGCTTTCACTTGCTAATGGCATAAAAAGCATCCCTGCGTGTCAACAATATGCTAAAACACATGCGAAAAAAATGCAGAAGGCGTTAGTCCTTGGATCGCTCCGTGTTCTTAGGGTGCACGAGGATTTTGCTGAATCGTCGTATTGATTCCTTTACAGACTGTAACCACGTATCTCACGGTCGTGAGACGTGGTTGTGGCTGAAATTTTACCGCGATTTCGCTGGCAGCGCGTGCAATTTTCCAGATTAGCACCCACTCCCGGCGAAATCCTGCGGTTGTCCTTATGACAAATTTTTAATTATATATATATATATATATATATATATATATAGCTTCAAGAAGCTGTGTGATGCCCTCATAACACCTGATGAAGAATGCCCACCCATCATTACCAAGGAGGTGAACAAAGTATTAAGAGGGTTGCAGAACTATTCCGCACCGGGAAAAGATTGTATCAAAACCTTCTGGTGGAAGAAGTTTCCTTCAACCCATCAGCATTTGGACCGTATTTTCATCTCATATTTAAAGTCGGTCCCAAAGGATAGGATTGTTCTGGCAATTGAACCTGCGTGGCAAGAAATGTATGAATAACGAGGCTCAAAGAAAGGCGTAGCGGGATGTCGGGAGAACCTGCTCATCGATAGATGTGTCTGAAAAGATGCAGCATTCTACCAGCGCTCCACTTTTGCCTTACATTATTGCCACTATCTCTAGCACTTTGCCATTCCGACGGGTACTTTTGCTGCAAACCTGCAGATCGAATTTACAGGGTCACTCATATATTTTACATGGACGTTCTTAAGATCTATTCCAAAAACAAAGAGTAACTACATCTAGCTCTAGGGATTGTTGAACGATATACTAAGGAAATTGGAATGGAATTTGGGTAAGTCAAATGCGCCAAGGTTTATTTAAAGCGAGGAAAATTTAATGGTATCTCTGAAGATCCTGAGGTCGTTGATAGAAGCGCTATACAATACCTTTGCACTGGAGAGACTTATACATACCTGGGTGTGCCACAGAGCCGCATTCAGTTTGTGACAAAACAGATACAAACATCTCATCCGGCAGATTTGGTCTTCCGAACTCTTGACGAGAAACAAAGTGTCTGCAATGAACCTGCTTGCTGTCCCGGTGGTACTCTATTCATTTGGAGTAGTTCCATGGACGAAGAACGAGCTCTGATCCTATGATATCGGGACAAGCAAGGTTATGCACATAAACAAAAGCACGCATCTTAAGTCTTCTGTTCCGCGACTGTACACCTCACGTCGTCAAGGTGGTCGCGGAATATTGAGTCTCGAATGTCTTTACAACAGAATCATTCTGGGTACAGCGCATAGAGTCGCAAATGAAAGAGACCCTCTTCTTAGAATGGTGAGCAATCCCGAAGAAGTCGGCAAAGGAGCGTTTCTGTACAAAGCAGCGGAGAAGGCTGCTGAAAAACTCGGACTTAACTTCAGTATTAGGGTGAGCAAAATGAATCAAATCTTATCTTTCTCGAGTACTCACACCTGAAAGTCTGGATTAAGAAAGTATAAGAGAAAAACTTTCGTGAATAGCTCCTCGATAAGAGGATGCACGGCACCTTCCACAGATATGTGGAGGATCAGTCAATGTCTTGTGAGCTAACGTTTAATTTCGTTAAATCGCCCGGATTGAAGTCTGGTACGGAGGGTTTCATTTTTGCATGCCAAGATGGTGTCATTTCCACCTTAACAGACCTTCGCCACATTTTGAGCCAAGACATTCCCGATGATAGTTGTAGGGCGTGCTATGCACACCCCGCACACATACTATCTAGTTGTCCAATTCATGCGGGAACGACCTACACCCAAAGGCAAAATCCGGCACTAAGAGTGCCTCATTACAATCTCTGTCACTCTTACGGTATTAACCTTAGAATCGTAGCTCCAAATGCTCCTAGGGAAATCGAGTCAATTGTCGAGAATGTGAAGTGCCGCACATACTGGTACTTTATATTCTCGAAAATTGTTTCTCTTGCACGCTCGAGGCCGGGCATGGTTCTTCTTGACTTTGAAAAGCATACCTGCTTGTCAACAATATGCTTAAACACTTGCGGTAAAAATGCAGAAGGCATTTAAAGGTAGTTTGGACTCATTTAGAAAAATCGTTTTTTGTTTGTTTGTATTTATCGCTTTAATTATGCCGGAGCTAAAAAAATGTTTCTTTAAAAGGTTGATTGTTTTCGAAATTCTGTTTAAAATAAGCCCAAGGTGAAGCCAATTTTTCTAGTTTTTAAGTAGATATTGCAAAAATAGTCTAAATTTCAATGTTTTCTCACACCTTCAATAACTTCCAAAATAGTCAGCGTTTTTCAATATTCTTGGGCTCATTTTGAAGCCTTTTTTCGCCGTATCTCAACAGCTTACGAGTATGAATCATAAAATTTTTTTTTGAATTGCAAGAACTTGAATTTGTGACAAAAAAAATGGAAAAATTGAAATATTATTTTTAGTAACAAAAATATTTTTGTAAAATATATGAAACATATAGTCATGAATTTTCTATGTAATTTGCTCAAAATATATATTTATTTAACTTTTATTCTGAGTTGCCTACAGATAAGATGTTTCCAAAAGAAATTTTCTAGGATTCATACTCATAAAATGTTGTGATACAGTGAAAAAAAGCTTCAAAATGAGCACCCGCTTCCAGCGAAATCGCGGTAAAATTTCAGCCACAACCACGTCTCACAACCGTGAGATAGGTGGTTACAGTCTGTAAAGGAATCAATACGACGATCCAGCAAAAGCCTCATGCACCCTAAGAACACGGAGTGACCCAAGGACAACCGCCTTCTGCATTTTTCCCGCAAGTGTTCTAGCATATTGTTGACACGCAGAGATGCTTTTTAGGCCATTAGCAAGTGAAAGCATGGCACCTCCAAGAGCGCCGATGATAAGGACGATCAGTTTAACAGAATATTCCGGGTACTATCGTTGCAACTCCCTTATAAGGTCTCGATACCTCTCTTTCTTTTCATTCTCCTTGGCTATGATATTTTTGTCAGCTGGTGCCGAAAATTCGATAACGAACATGGTTCGCTTCTCGAAGTCAAGAAGAACCATGTCAGGCCTCGAGTGAGCGACAGTAACAATTGTCGAGAATATAAAGTTCCAGTATATACGGCACTTCCCATTCTCGACAATTGACTCAATTTCCCTAGGAGCATTTAGAGGAGCGATATTAAGGTGAATGCCGTAGGAGTGACAGAGATGGTAATAAAGCACTCTTAGTTCCGCATTGTGCCTTTGAATGTAGGTTGTTCCCGCGTGTGTTGGACAACCAGATAGTATGTGAACTAAATGCTCGGGGTGTGCATGGCACGCCCTGCAGCTATCATTGGGAATGTCTTGGCTCAAAATGTGGCGACGGTACGTTAAGGTGGAAATAACACCGTCTTGGCATTCCAAAATAAAACCCTCTATACCAGACTTCAATCCGGGCGATTTAAGGAAAGCAAACGTTAGCTCACAAGACATTGACTGATCCTTCACATTTCTGTGGAAGATACCGTGCATCCTCTTATCGAGGAGCTTTTCACGAAAGTTTTTCTCTTGTGCTTTCTTAATCCGGGCTTTCAGGAGTGAGTACTCGAGATAGATTAGATTTGATGCATTTTGCTCACCCCTAATACTGAAGTCAAGTCCGACTGTTTCAGCAGCCTCCCCCGCTGCTTTGTACAGAGATGCTCCTTTGCCCACTTCTTCGTGATTACTGACCATTTTAAGAAGAGGGTCTCTTCCATTAGCAACTCTATGTGCTGTACCCAGAATAATCCTGTTGTGAAAGCATTCAAGACTCAATTTTTTGTGACCCCCTTGACGGCGTGAGATATACAGTCGCGGCACGGAAGACTTAAGGTGCATGCTTTTGATCATGTGCATAACCTTTCTTGTCCCGATATCAAGAGATCTGAGCTCGCTCTTCGTCCATGGAACTACTCCAAATGAATAGAGTAGTACCGGGACGGCAAGCCATTAAGTTTTCCTCGCCTCAAATAAACTTTGGCGCATTTGTCTAACCCAAATTCCATTCCAATTTCCTTAGTATATCGTTCAGCAATCGCCAGAGCTAGATGCAGTTGTTCTCCGTTTTTAGCATTGATCTTAAGATCTTAATCTCTCTATACACCCAACTATTTGAGGCTGAACCTTTAAGATTTCCAAAAGACAGATGATAAGCCTATGGGATGTAGAATCGAAAGCTTTCCGATAATCAATCCAGGTCATTGATAGGTCACGCTGGTAGAATGTTGCATCTTTGCAGACACATCTATCGATGAGCAGGTTCTCCCGACATCCGGCTACGCCTTTTTTTGAGCCTCGTTGTTCATACATTTCTTGTCACACAGGTTCAATTGCCCGAACAATCCTATCATTTAGGATAGCTGTGAATATCTTATAAAGCGTGTTCAGACAAGTTATTGGCCTGTAGTTCTTTGGGTCAGCTAAGTTGCCTATTTTCGGCAGGAGTATTGTGCGCCCTTCCACCAACCACTCTAGAATCGGCTCATCCGACTTCAAATATGAGGTGAAAATACGGACCAAATGCTGATGGTTTGAAGAAAACTTCTTCCACCAGAAGGTTTTGATACAATCTGGTCCCGGTGCGGAATAGTTCTTCATCCCTCTTAATACTTTTTTCACCTCCTCGGTAGTGATGGGTGGGCATTCTTTATCAGGTTTTATGAGGGCAACACATAATTCCTTGAAGCTATTTATATTTTCTGAGTCTTCGTACGATCTATGCTGAACTTCTTAGACTTTTCTTTAAAATACTTCGACCTCCTCTGGTTTGGGTGGGTGTTCGACTGTAACTGGAGGGTCTTGGAAGAGTCGAGATGGGTCAGAGAGAAACTGTTGATTTTCTCTG
>NC_046664.1:142330730-142335645 GCF_010883055.1 Belonocnema kinseyi | reverse complement strand
CACACAATAATTGATAGCCCAGAGGTCGGATTCACCGGAAAAATGTCCACGAAGCTCGTCATCCATTTCAGCCAGATCTTCAGGCTTGAGAGAAACCTTGGTATTGATGTTTCTCCGGGTTGTAAAGCATCGCTCTTCATCTATAGGATACCTGCCCGCGGTTGGTCTTAGTGTCGCCTTTCTTTCTTTGTTGCCGGCTTGTTCTAGCTGTGGTAGAGTAGGCGTTCCGCTTACATAGCCCCTCTTACGGAGTAGTTCAGCATGGTTTCGCAGACATTGCTGCGAAAAGTGCGATAGCTCAGGGTGTTTCTAGCACCACAGAGCATGCAGCCGTGCTATGTAACCCCGTTCACGGGCCACACTCGCATCGTAGCAGTCTAGCAAGTCGTGATTAAGTTGCTCCGTCCACCCAAAGGTCACGAGATCTCGCCGATCCATCCCGTTGAATCCATTTTCATTGGCTCCCCCAGCTCTAGATTGGTCGGCATTGTTGGCCGACCCATTGTCGGGAGCCCTGCGCGTTCTGTTGTTTTGAACCGCACTTACAACAGCTATGTTTGGTGTTGTCATTGTTGTTTCCACGAGAAGCTAGGGAAAGGGGTTCGTCCATCCTTGTAGAGCCCCGCATGCAAGGATAAGGCTGCTTACTCTGTGAGGTCGCCCGGTATCCCAGAGTCACCGTTCTAGACACCTCACCCAGGTGCCATTCAGCTTTCGGCACGGTTTTCACACCTCCGCTTCGGGGTTAATTCCTTCGGGACCACCCCTGGACAATTGTCCGCGACTGCCTATTTATTTTTTTACCATATTCAGTAGAAACCCTTGGTACAGGGACCCTCTATCCGCAACCCGAGGACGCGTTCGGTGGCTTTGTCATAGGCTGCATCTATATATATATATATATAATCATCATCATCATCATGAAGCATCCACTTGATTTTGCTCGGCTAGTACCTGCGAAATATACAGATCAAAAGAAGCTGGATTAGTTATTACAGATCTTTTTGGTATAAAACTATGTTGCTTTAGACAAGGTAGTGGTTGTGAATGACACAGGTTAAAAAATATGCATGCGAATTTGCTAATTAAAAAGAGAGGTATCTGGTCAGTGCCGGCTTATAGTTGTTGAGAAATGTTACACTGAAACCCCGTTTAAGTCTACGCCCGGATAAGTTCACTCTCGTTTAAGTTCACGCGTTGCTATTCGTTTAGGTTTACTTTCACCTCCCCAACAATTTCTCAGTGCTCTGCCCATTCGAGCTACCCATATATATGCCAATCAATCGCATCAACATATGAAGGGGCTCCTCTCGCGGTAAGAACGATGGTGGGAGCCCTTACTGAGTAAACCTGAGTGAGGTATTTTTGTTTTGGAGGAGTAGACTTAAACGGCGTTTCACTGTCTTTAAATTTTGAAGAACATTTGCCTGTTCAATCTGTACCACTTGCGTTTCTCTGATAATAGTAGGCTTAGCGATAATGTCTTTATCTTTTATATTTTGCGCTTTCCCCTTATTGTTATATACACTAGTGAAAAATCTGCTAAAGCATACACACACTCCGCAGGGTCCGTAGTCTCTCTGAATTTATAATAAAGAATAGCGGGGACTCTTGTCTCCTCTTTAAATGTAATCATAACATTTAACATTTGATATAGACCTTTTTTATTTTTTGTTCAATCCAAGCAGTTTTATCCTTGTTATCTCCAGAAATCAGTTCTTTTACTTTCATTAAAAGTTGCAAGAAACAATACTTCGCTCCTATATCTCTAGTTTTATCGAATTTTAATTTTATCATTTCTTTACTTTTTATGCGTAGAATTTATTCTTTAGAGTATCGTTTAGAACATTTGGAAAAAGCGATATTTGTTAACAATTTGAAGATGAAATCATCAAATTCCATATGTATTTCATCGTAAAAATGACCGCAGGCTTTATCAGGTTCTATACACTTGAACAGTGGCTACTACTAATTAACGTTGCATAGCTGTAAATGTAATTGTGAGAAGTCCCTATTTGATTAAAAATTAACCCTTAGAGTAGGTTAAAAAAAATTTACTAAAGATACTGATCGCATTCCTATATTTATAACGTCTGATAACGTAGGATGGTAACCGTCTTCATTTACCATTGGGCATTTGGTGTTTTTGAATAGTAAAGGTAAGTTTGTAAGTGTTAGGTACAAGCATTGGTTACTTTTGTTTTTTATGTTATTTACTTGGTTCACACTCAAATATTTCAATTTTCTTTCATTTTAATTAGATTTTTTATTAAACACCAGCTGTTATTAGTATGCAAGAAGAGTATATAATGTTTAAACCACCACCGAATATTAAACGGTTCCTTATAGTCCGAAGAATTTTTGAAGCATTTGAAAAAATAAGTTAAAATTCTTCACGTTGAATGAAGGTAAAATATACAATACTATGATATAGATTACTCTAGCATTGTATATTATCGGTGCACCGATTGCATTGATAGTCGGAACTTCTTGTAGGAGACTATCCAGGTTAATTTGGCCCGACTTAAAATTAACATCTTTATCTATGAGTACGTCTTCCCTCTAATCGAGCCTTACCTATGACTCTTATTTCAATCATAGTAATAAATATTTAATTTTCAGCTTAAAAAAAATAATATTATACTCACGTAGCCCAATGAACGATTGTAGAGCGCTTATCCTAGCGTTAAAACCTCTGGTATTTTGAGAGTACACATCAACAATGATCTCCTTTTCCTGCTTGTCACTATTAAGTCGATGAGGAAGAGGAGGGACACTGTTTCTGTAGCCAATCCAGTGACTTGCTTCTTTAATCTGATATTGTAGAGGCTCATTAATTTTCTCGGATCCTTCCGTATTTCGGCGAATTCTTTGAGAAGTTTGCTTGGAGCAGCTTCTGGAGGCAATATTATTTTTACATGTCTCGGAGCATGCATTATTTGTCCACTGTGGGCATACGCTGTCGTTATATAAAGTTTTTCTGAATTTACATAATTTTATGATTGATTTGCGCACATATTCAACTGGAAGAAAATTAATCTAGATCGTAGTGTTTTTATTTCAGTTTGAGTCGCAAGATAAATCGTACTTTCCTGAATACATAGTTCAGATCAAAAATTCTATGTTGTTAAGAAACCACATATCTTTCATACTTTCTTTGACTAAGCTTAGTAAAATCTGGATTTTTATTGACGGGAAGAAGTTGTTATAAATCTAAAGGAAGTAACATTATTTCTCTTCAAAACATCGATTTTCATAAATGCCAGTATCAAAAATGTCTTCAAGATGCTTATGCATTTACTGTAACGTGGGAGCATGTCACTCGGTATGGATCATCCCAAGATTTTATAAATTACATTCGAATATTAGTACAGCGATACTGTCCGCGACCAACAAAAGCCCAAACAATCAGAATTCAGAAATGTGTATGAAAAGATTTTTAGACTATTGATTAAGTGTGGATTGAGTTAATTTATGTTTCTAATAATTCCATTTTATTCAAGAAAAAGACTTTGAGTGTAAAATTGTCACTAGCTATTAGATATTAGTACGTATCTGCTTACTTCATCGCTCACACCACTACCACTGGAAAATTTGACTATATTCGACGTGCCACGATAAAAAGGTAATGATGCTAAAAAAATCGACAATTCGTTTTTTATCTCTGTTGATTATGTTTGAGTTGCTCTACCCAACACAAAAATCAGAAAAAAAAATTTCGGGCATTCTTTATTATGAAAAAAAAAAATTTTATTGGGCCGTACACAGCCCATTTTGTGGAAAGACTTCTAACCACTCAAAAAATGTCCCACCACTCACTACTGCAAACTCACGGGTGTTGCCGCTCACTGTGCGTCGAGCGATCCCTTCAACGGAAACAGAAGCGAGAAACACGGACCCTGGGACACAAGAAACGAAAGTAAAGTTGTAAGTGGAGGGGCAGATTTTCGGGAGTCGCCTTTCACTGCCAAATGGGCTCGAGTTCTTTTGTTCGCCCTTTAAAATTTTCATTTAGAGCGTTAGTCCCTTTTTCGAGTATAATCCAATCAATCTAGACTGTAAGTTACGAAGTATCAGGTAATGCTAGGCTTGGCCATTGTCATAAAATACGGGCGCAGTCATCTTACCACAGATTCGAGCCTTTGTTGTGCAAGTCCTCCCTACTTGAACATGTGAAGAGGGACTGAACAAAGACAAAAGTGACAAGTGTGTGGTAAATAAGTTTTGGGCCAAATCGGAGAAAGAAATGCTTATGCCACCTAGCGGAGAATTTAGAAAGATTTAGTAGAAAGTGTTTAAACAAAAGCAAAAGTGTCAGGTGTATGTGAAGTTGAGGTTAGGACCGTAGCGAAGAACGAAGCAGAAAATTTAAGAAGATTAAGTAGAAAGTCACTAGATAAAAAAAAATTACAGGTGTGCGGGAAGTTTTGTTACGGTTGTGACGCAGAACGTAGTGCTAGATGCACTAGGTATAAATTTAGGACGACTGAGTAAAGTGATCAAAAAAGTGAAAGGTACGTGGAAGGTGAGGTTAAAGTCGTATCGGCGAGGTAGGTTCTAGCAAAGATATCATAAACCTAGATGCCGTAAATGATGGCGGGGTGGGCAGAGAATTATTATTAGAGTGGATAATTGTAGACGACGCTGTCAGGGAAATTTTAGGGCCTTCCCTGTTGCAACCATTTAATCCGCTTTAGTAACCATCCGCTCTTAACAACTGCTGCGAGTAAAATGAATAAAAAAGGTCCTGTCGATCAAATAATCTTCAGCAGATAATATAGCTAATGATCATATTTATAATCACTGCATCAAGTAGAACTCTGTCTTACCCGGCGATCGAGGTCAAAAAACATCAATAAACATATGGATATTCGTAATTGCCTTATTAGATTTAGTACCGTTTAGATTTTAGTAA
>NC_046664.1:142311551-142330630 GCF_010883055.1 Belonocnema kinseyi | reverse complement strand
GGTTGCGGATAGAGGGTCCCTGTACCAAGGGTTTCTGCTGAATATGGTTATAAAAATAAATAGGCAGTCGCGGACAATTGTCCAGGGGTGGTCCCGAAGGAAATAACCCCCAAGTGGAGGTGTGAAAACCGTGCCGAAGGCTGATTGGCACCAGGGTGAGGTGTCTAGAACGGTGACTCTGGGATACCGGGCGACTTCTCAGAGTACGCAGCCTTATCCTTGCATGCGGGCCTCTACAAGGATGGACGAACGCCTTTCCCTAGCTTCTCGTGGGAACAACAATGACCATACTAAACATAGTTGTAGTAAGTGCGGTTCAAAACAACAGAACGCACAGGGCTCCCGACAATGGGTCGGACAACAATGTCGACCAATCTAGAGCTAGGGAAGCCAATGAAAATGGATTCAATGCGATGGATCGGCGGGATCTCGCGACCTTTGGGTGGACGGAGCGACTGAATCACGACTTGCTAGAGTGCTACGATGCGAGTGTGGCCCATGAAAGGGGTTACATGGTACGGCTGCATGCTCTGTGGTGCGAGAAACACCCGGAGCCATCACACTTTTCGCACCAAGGTCTGCGAAACCATGCTGAACTACTCCGTAAAAGGGGCTATGTAAGCGGAACGCCTACTCTACCACAGCTAGAACAAGCCGTATATAATGCAGCGAGAGCTTTGGCCGATGAAACGTAAAACAAAACCAACGACTGATCATAAGATCAAAAGACGAATGCATCAACTTGCCATAAAGATAGGCTGGAAAAGACAGTAAGCGTCCCGCATCCAATGTG
The DNA here is from genome assembly GCF_010883055.1 of Belonocnema kinseyi. Lineage (NCBI taxonomy): Eukaryota > Metazoa > Arthropoda > Insecta > Hymenoptera > Cynipidae > Belonocnema > Belonocnema kinseyi. The sequence continues at coordinate 142,329,837 of NC_046664.1, read as the reverse complement.
TGATTGACGACATCACATCTGGCAAGAATTTTACCCTCAAGGTTCGAAAGTCCGCGCGTGAACTCCGGACCCGTTATCACACACTTAGCAAGTCAAAATTGCTGACCATCAGGCAGCATATTGTTGAGAGAATACGGATACAATCTGACGCTAAGGGAAGTCTAGAGCGGAGGGAGAGGCGGGTCAGAGAAAATCAACAGTTTCTCTCTGACCCATCTCGACTTTTCCAAGACCCTCCAGTTACTGTCGAACACCCACCCAAACCAGAGGAGGTCGAAGTATTTTGGAGAGAAGTCTACGAAGTTCAGCATAGACTGGACAAAGACTCAGAAATTACAAATAGCTTCAGGGAGGTATGTGTTGCCCTCATAACACCTGATAAAGAATGCCCACCGATCACTACCGAGGAGGTGAAAAAAGTATTGAGAGTGATGAAGAACTATTCCGCACCGGGACCAGATTGTATCAAAACCTTCTGGTGGAAGAAGTTTTCTTCAACCCATCAGCATTTGGCCCGTATTTTCACCTGATATTTAAGGTCGGAAGAGCCGATTCCAGAGTGGTTGGTGGAAGGGCGCACAATACTCCTGCCGAAAATAGGCAACTTAGCTGACACGAAGAATTACAGGCCAATAACTTATCTGAACACACTTTATAAGATATTCACAGCTATCCTAAATGATAGGATTATTCGGCAATTGCACCAGTGTGGCAAGAAATGTATGAACAACGAGCCTCAAAGAAAGGCGTAGCCGGATGTCGGGTGAACCTGCTCATCGATAGATGTGTCTGCAAAGATGCAGCATTCTACCAGCGTGACCTATCGATGGCCTGGATTGATTATCGGAAAGCTTTCGATTCGACCTCCCATAGACTTATCATCTGTCTTTTGGAAATCTTAAAGGTTCATCCGCAAATAGTTGGGTGCATAGAGAGATTGATGTTGCTTTGGAAAATCAGATTTACTACCTCATCTGGCAAAAATCGTGTGACAACTAACAAGGTCACCTTTCAGAGAGGTGTTTATCAGGGCGACACCATGAGCCCACTCCTCATTTGCCTTACATTATTGCCCCTATCCCTAGCACTTCGCCATTCCGACGGGTATTTGTGCGGCAGACCTGCAGATCGAAAGTGCAATGTCAGTCATGTATTTTACATGGACGATCTTAAGATCTATGCTAAACACAGAGAGCAACTGCATCTAGCTCTGGGAATTGTCGAACGATATACTAAGGAAATTGGAATGGAATTTTGGTTAGACGAATGTGCCAAGGTTTATTTGAAGCGAGGAAAACTTAATGGCATGCCTCAAGATCTTGAGCTCGTTGATAGAAGCGCTATACGACACCTTTGCGCTGGAGAGACTTATACATACCATGGCGTGCTACAGAGCCGCATTCAGGATATGACATCTATAAAGGATACTCTCCGAAGCAGATAAAAAAGTCTCATTCGACAAATTTGGTCTCCCAAACTGTCGGCGAGGAATAAAGTATCTGCAACGAACATGTTTGCCGTCCTGATACTACTCTCTTCATTTGGAGTAGTTCCATGGACGAAGAACGAGCTCAGATCTGTTGATATCGGGACAAGAAAGGTTATGCACATGAATAAAAGCATGCATCTTAAATCTTCCGTTCCGCGACTGTACATCTCACGCCGTCGAGGGGGTCGCGGAATATTGATTCTCGAATGTCTTCACAACAGGAATATTCTGGGTACAGCAGATAGGGTGGCAAATGGAAGAGACCCTCTTCTTAGAATGGTCAGGAATCACGAATAAGTGGGCAAATGAGCATTTCTGTACAAAGCAGCGGAGGAGGCTGCTGAAACACTCGGACTTGACTTCAATATTAGGGGTGAGCAAAATGCATCAAATCTTATCTATCTCGAGTACTCACTCCTGAAAGCCCGGATTAAGAAAGCACAAGAGCAAAACTTTCGTGAACAGCTCCTCGATAAGAGGATGCACGATATCATTCACAGAAATGTAAAGGATCAGTCAATATCTTGAGAGCTAACGTTTGCTTTCCTTAAATCGCCCGAATTGAAGTCTGGTACAGAGGGTTTCATTTTTGTATGCCAAGACGGTGTCATTTCCACCTTAACATACCGTCGCTACATTTTGAGCCAAGACATTCCCGATGATAGCTGCAGGGCGTGCCATGCAGACCCCGAGCATTTAGCTTACAGACTATCTAGTTGTCCAACTGACGCGGGAACTACCTGCATTCAAAGGCACAATGCAGCACTAACAGTGCTTTATTACCATCTCTGTCACTCCTACGGCATTAACCTTAATATCTTTCCTCTAAATGCTCCTAGTGAAATTGAGTCAATTGTCGAGAATGGGAAGTGCCGCATATACTGGAACTTCATATTATCGACAATTGTTTCGGTTGCTCACTCGAGGCCTGACGTGGTTCTTCTTGACTTCGAGAAGCGAACCATGTTCGTTGTCGAATTTTCGGCACCAGCTGACAAAAACATCATAACCAAGGAGAATGAGAAGAAAGAGAGGTATCGAGACCTTATAAGGTAGTTGCAACGATTGTACCCGGTATATTCTGTTAAACTGATCGTCCTTATCATCGGCGCTCTTGGAGGTGCCAAGCTTTCACTTGTTAATGACCTAAAAAGCATCCCTGCGTGTCAACAATATGCTAGAACACTTGCGGGAAAAATGCAGAAGGCATTTGGCCTTGGTCGCTCCGTGTTCTTAGGGTGCACGAGGCTTTTGCTGGATCGTCGTGTTGATTCCTTTACAGACTGTAACTACCTATCTCACGGTTGTGAGACGTGGTTGTGACTGAAATTTTGTCGCGATTTCGCTGGAAGCGCGTGCAATTTTCCAGATTAGCACCCGCTAATCTGGAAACCCTGCTGACGGTTGATGACCTACTCAGAATAAAACACCAACCTGCTATAACTCCCGGTTAAAACTAAAGCCCCCCTTCCGTCATTAATCGAAATTTCGAGGGACTGACATTAATGACTTGGAAGCTTCTAATGCAACCAAAAGCAGCAAAAAGCACCAAAAGCAACAGCTCTAAGTATCGAGAAACCTTATTCTCCAGAGGTACCGGTCCCACGACTCTCCGGAGATGAACAACTCCCTTGCTAGGCTATTGTTTACCGCATGGACCGCCGAGGCTCTTATAGAGTGCGAGGCGGGAATCAAACCCGCAAAGCCGAAAAAACTGACATGTAGAACACGATGCGGTAGAAAATTCAATCGACAAAGTCTGGGTCACTGATATTAGGCATATAATTTAGAAGTTAAAGAACGGTAAGGCTGCTTTGTAGATCGTATATAGGTCTGGGTGACAATTTCATCACCACCAAAAATCGGTCTTTATTAGGCATCAGCATTGACTCGATTCAGAGTAAGGACAAAGATGAGAATGAACATGGTGTTGACGACGACGAACCATCTCCATAGAGGTCAGTCGCACTAGATGCGATCTCTATCCTCAGAGGATATTTTACTAGTTGGCCCTTTTCATGGCCACTGCATTTTTTAACGAAGGAATAATTTCTTGTTGAAATAACATGATTGCTTTATTTGTTTGATATTGGCATTTGGTAATGCCTAACAGATTGAGTACAATACGCGCTAGGTGAAAAATGTGATTTTTACCACCCAAGCACATGATCTTAAATTTTCAACATCAGTTTATGTATTTCTAACATTTTATTTTATTGCAACCAGTATAAATACTCAGCCTTCAGGAACTCCCGATTCGAAATGCATTGTTAATGAATAAATGATGATAAATGTTCTAATTGATTGATAGAAGTACAATATTTACGAAGGACATGAAGAGCTCGACTTTTCCAGAATATAACGGTTTCCCGTTTATAAGACTCTTGTCGGTCGGTCCCTTGAATAGCGTTATGTCGCCATTTCACTGTATATGTGTGTGTGTTGGAAGTGTGCTTAGAAAAACCATCAGATGGTTGTTTAAGTTGAACAAGAGCTGGCGCTGCAGTGGTAGGAAAATCGAAAAAGGTGTCCAAAATTCGAAAAAAATGTTTTATTATTGAAATTTGAATTTTTGTAGTCCGTAGAGTAGGATCCTCTTCGTTTGTTTCAAATGGCAGATGGAGCTCAGTGATTCATATTCACGGATCCATAACAAGAAGTTTGGGCTTTTTGTCAACGATCCATATTCACGTCATGTTTGAGTGCCAACTTTACGTATTCTCGTGCTGCGTTAAAAGTTTGAACAGAATGTAAAATTTGTGTCAGTGAACAAGTTTACAAAATCAGTTTGACTTGGCGATTTGCAATGCAAGAAAGTGGATTCATCCACTTAAGGTTTGTATAATTCAAATCAATGACTCCGAAAATGTCATCTGATTAACATATTGAGTATTCTGAAATTACGTCATACTCGGTCGGTAACGTCAAAATCTACAAGGCCGTAGCATTTGCTGGACTGAAAAGCACTGATTAAATAGGAGTTTGACTAAAATTAACTTTTGTAGACGAAAGCAAGTGAAAAATCGTGATACGGCTTTGCTTCTCACATAGAAAAGCCATTTCTTTAATAATCTTTAGCAATTGGGGAAGTGTGCGATTTGGACAATCCATCAAGAAAAAATATAATCTCAGTGGGCACCGCGACGTCCTAAAGACGTCCTAAAGATGTCAAGAAATTATTTTTGCACTTTGAGAAAGCAAAATTGATCAAAAACTGTGATCCTTCTTAAAAATCCGATATAACTTCTTGAAAATCCTTAAACTTCTTCGAATGTTTTTTTTAAATCCCTTCAAATTCTTTGCAATCATTTCAAATCTTTCGAAGTATCTCGAAATTGACTATAGTTAATTTTAATGACGTGAAATCTTTAAAATATAATTAATTAAAATATAAAATATGAAATATTCTTCATTCAAACTCCTATCTAAACAATGCTTTGCATTAAACCAAGTAGTACAGCCTTACAGATTTTGATCTTACCGACCGAGCGTGACGTAATAAAAGAATACTCAATTGCTATAAATACATAATACTTTTGTGGAAAATTATGCAAGGTAAATTGTATCCCATTGTTTTAGTATATGCCACAAGTTAATTATTCTGTAATATTCTGTATAATATAAACCTGCATTGTATCTGTAATACATTTATATTAAAATTCGTGAGAAAAATAAGCTACGGATGAATGAGTATTGGACGTCATTGAATGGGTGGTCGCGTCGCGTCATTGTTATAGACTATTCTATATGTATGCTGGCTGCACAGCGGAAAAAAGACTTTTGTATCAAAATTACGTATAGTCCACAAATTTTGACCGATTTGGACAAAATAATCGAAAAAATGCTGATAAGATTTCTAAGGGATTTGTTAAGCCTGATCTTCAAATTAGGCTTTCAATTTTTTTATAAATAAACAAATATGAAGAAAAAAATTGCAATTTACTCTGTTTGACGTTCCCAGTACTCGTCAATAACAGGAAAATGGTTGTAATCGCCTACGTTTCATAGAGTAACATTACTTAAAGATGTCTAAATATTATATAATAATTAGAGAAAATGTGTATGAACAAAGTATTTGCTGAAAGATTGTTTTCTGCAGTTTCACATAATTTCAGGCCATTTATTGCAAGAAATTCATATAAAAATAATATGATAATGAATAAATTTCGTCTTAAGATTATTATTGTTGATATGACCAACAAATTTAATAAACAAATGAATTATTCAGGCATTTTTCGATGGAAAAATTCGTTTTTCTCAATGTCGATTTTTTTCATTAGGAACTTTATGATAGTTTCAGAAAAATTCGCTTTTTTCAGTTCCAGTCCTTCCAGTTAGGAAGTTCCTAACGATTTCAACAACATTCGTAATTATTTGATAATTTTATGATTTTGTTAAACAAATTTAATATGCAAATTCATTAATCAGGCATTTGTCGACAGAAAAATTCGTTTGTTTCGATGGCAACTTTTTCAATCATGAACTACATGCTATTTTCAGAAAAATGTATAATTTTTTATAAATTGTTTGATCACTAGTTTATGTAAGTTTCCTTGGAGATTAATAAAGTTTTTTTCACAAGAAGCCTTAAAATTGCATTGTCGAATCAAAGCTCGTAAAAGGAAGTTTTCTGAAAATAAGAAGATACAATAGTGTGTATTTTGCAACAATCCGTACAAGCAAACTAGTTTTCCTTTATCGATTGGCGAGAACGAAGAAGGAAAGAAAGCACACTCAGAGTATATTCGATCGCAGTTTCGACCCGATTTAAATTTCTCAAATTTTACAGGTGTACTCTACGTGTCATAGAATGTGCCTTAGTTGAATAAGATATCGCTGAGAAAGGTAAGTGAGCAAACATTTTAGTGTAAAAATAATAAGAGGCCTAGTGAAGTTTTTAATTTTCGATATTCGATACAAATAATATTAATTTAGGAAAATGGTGAACTTATCAAATTTTTAATTAATAGCTTAATCACAATGTGCCTCGTGTGCCTTTTCGCGTACCTCTACAGTTGCAATTTTAGTTTTTTCAATTTTTCCAAATGAAAACTAAGAAAATAAAATTAAACTGTTCATTTCTCATTATTGTCTTTCTTCTGAGTTTCAACTTATCGGTTGACTTCTTCGATCGCGTAGCTTTAAGCGGCTTCAACCAGATAATAATGATTACAGCTTTCGCCATCTACATGTGTCTGTGTTTTGATGAAACATAATATCCCTGATATAAATAAGTAATCAAACAGTTTAGTGTAAACATTATGGGAAACGCGTATTTTAAATTAAGAAACAAATCTTTTCTTTCCACAATTAGACATATAGTATAGTTTAGACTTATTGATATTCGTTATTGATAACACAGGACCACAATAAATGACTAGAGGGTGCCCTAAACCGGATCAAGTGGATTATATGTTTTTTTGATCACTGAAACCGAATCCGAAGCCTGTTTTGCTCCAGCACGTCAGCGTTTTTTTCTAACCTCAAAAAATAGCTGGAAACTATGAAACCCAACAATATAAACCCTTAAGCCATACAACCCTACGCCTTTACAGATATATGAGTTCCTGGAGCTAGGCGATTTTTCTCTTTTAATCTTGATTAGTTCAGAAATTTCTTTAGAAAGTCCAGCATCGCGGAACAAGTCATTAAGCTCTTCTTGAGTAAACGCATTGGAATTTTGATAAGTCTCATCTTTTGATTCTTCTGATGTTTCATCGTTCATCTGTATATCCTCAGCAACGTCATCAGCTTCGATATTCGGCATTTCCATTACACTTTTATATTCGTCGCTAGTAGTATTACTTTTATTACTATTTTCAGCTTCAAGAATAGTAGGACAAGTTATAGATTCAACAGTTGCATACTAAATTGAAGATTTTTTCTATATCAAAAAAGTTCTGGTATCTATTTTTAAGTACATCTGTGAATAACTTTCTAAGTTTACTCACAACATTTGCTCCACAAAGAACGCAGAAAGAGTCTGCACAATTGTTGCATGATGTCTTTCTTGTAACATTATACACTTCAGGGGCCAAGTTACCCACCGATGTAGAGCTGCGTGCATTTGATGATTATCCCTGCGAACACGCTTTCTCGTCCTGACCATTCACCGATACTGGGCTTGCGACTTCCTGGAGCGTACTTTTTCGTGTACCGAGCATGATTTTGCAAGCAATAGCTTCATGAGAGGTGATTGATACTGTTAAATTTGAACACTATTGCCCAAAAACACTGAAGCTTTAGATTACCCTCTACAGTTGGTATTATATTCCAGTAACGGTTCACAAAATCCTGCTTCACGGTGCTAAAATTATCGAATAATTTTTTCTCCCTATTGGAAAATTTAGAGAGGAACCTGAAAAAGCGACTAATAAAATCTTTAAACATATCCATGAATTCAACACTCGAAAATGTAGCAGAGAGGCTACTAAAACAGATCTTTGGTGCAAAATGTTGATTTTCACTGCATCAGAAATAGCACATCATAGTCAAAAGTGGAAGGAAAAGGTCATTCTACTCGATCCTGAAGTTGCAGCCTTATTAAAAAATAAACGTAATGAGAAGCTTAAACTGAAAGGACATCGAAAAAACTATTTTTTCCATCGACAGATGCCCGAATAATGCATGTGTTTATTAAATTTGTTTGAAAATTGTTGTGATATAATATTATTTCCATTTAAATTTCTTGCAATATAACTTGAAAAAACTTATAATTATAGAAAATTATACAAAGCATTTTTTCAACAAATAATTAGTTCACAAAATATGTTGTGCTTATAGCTTAATTCTGAAACATCTTTAACTAATGTTACTCTATGCAACTAAGGTGATTTCAACCATTTTCCTTTTATTGACGAGCACCAGGAACGTCAAATAGAAAAAATGGCCATTTTTCGTGATAATTGTTTATTTATAAAAAATAGGAAACGTAATTAAAAAATCAGGTTCAACAACTGTCTTAGAAATGTTATCAGTTTTTTTTTAGATTTTAGGCCTGGGGTCCCGTCCCATATTTCAAAATGCCGGAGAGCACCGTATAGTATTGTGAACGGTACTCTACGAACGAGACTATCATGGTCATGGTCTTAAGTAATCGATTAGTTCTTTCTGCCTGGTTCTCCGGAGCGTATTAAAGCGGGCTAAACGACCGGTAGATATTACATTCCCTAGCCACGTCAGCCAACAGATTATTTACGTATTCTGTGCCTTCGTCCGATTGAAGCACTTCCAGTGTTCCCTAGCAACTGATGATTAGGTCCTCGAAGGTGCCCTTTATGTTGTCTGCATTCACCTTTCTTAGAAGAGCCATCTCCATCCATTTTGTGAAAAGACCCCAGTATGCAGCCAGATATTCGTGGCCCTTTTTAATCTTTGGAAATAGATCAATTCGCCCGTAGAAACTACAGCTCACGGCTCTTGAATTTGACGGTGTGTTGTTACGTCTTTTGGCCTGACTGGTCCGATTTTGTGAGTTGGCAGGTTTGACACCTGTTGATAAAGGTACCGATGTCCTTAAATCCTCCCGGCCAATAGTAGCGCAACTTTGTTGTGTAAAAAGACTCCTCAGTACCCATTTGGTCCGATTCAGAGTTTTCGTGCACCTCCCTTATAACGGCATTGATCTGGCCTTGAAGTACGGCTAAGTTTCAAGGCGGCTAGGTCATCCAGGATGTCCTCCAGTAAGGTGTTATTTCGGTATCGATATAATTGATCATCAACAACTTTCAAATTTTTATACTTAATGGAAGTGTTTATTACCGCTTGACGACGTCACTCATACTATTCGTCCTTCACTGGCTCCGCCATAGCAAATTGAATATCCTCCACTTCTCCGTATAACCGCGAAAGTGCGTCCGGAACTTCGAGCGTAGCCCCCTTTGTTTGTACTACCTCCAGGTGTTACTCTAAAAGATTGGGTGCCAATTTTGCCAATTTCTCAGAGGGGTTCTAAAGATTACAGAACCATCTAAGGATACGGCGGTCCGTGACGATCATGAAATGATAGCCCCCTACATATTATCTGAATTTCATTATCGCCCAGATTACGGCTAGACACTCACAGTCCGTGATAGAGTAATTTCACCCCGCCCTGGGAAGGATTCTACTGGCATAAGCTATTAATTTTTCTTGAATGCCTTACTCTTGAGTACCCACTATGCTCAGATCAGTATTCCTGACATCTGTCTGAATAATGAATAGGAAACTGAAGTAGGGATACGCTGGAATCGGTCATAAGATTAAAGCTTTCTTAAGTGTCTGGAACATCTCCTTTTGTTGTGTGCCCGAAATCAATGTCTAATTTTTCTTCGTTATTGTGTTTGAGAGTTCACAAATGCTGTCATAGAATTTGATGAAAATCCTATACCACGATGTTGCTCCAATGAATCGGCGGACCTGTCGCAATCTTAACAAATCTTATCGACGTTGAAACCTGTCTGATTCACTACAAATCCCAGAAGATTTATCTAAGATCTTAGTAATGAATGGTGTCGGATATGCATCTTTCTTACTCATTGGATTGAATTTTCTAAAGACAATGCACAACCAATATTCTCCACTTGATTTCCAAGCTATCACGACTGGACTACATCATTCGCTTGATAGGCGCTCAGTGATATCATCCTCGAGCAGTCTTTGGGCTTCATTGAGTAACGCCCCATGGACGTTTGGTGAGATGCTGTAGTATCTCTGTCTGATTGGAGAATTTTTTTGGGTTTGGATCATATATTCGATAAACTTAGCCGCAGGTAATTTCTCCGGATCAGAGACAAGCACTTGCTTTAAAAATGAGTTTCACTCATTCCGTTCCTCTTCTGACGAATTAGCAATTCCTTTGCAATTCTCGGACTCGCCTCCGTCTACTACCTCAAAAGAAAATTTTATGAGTGGATCGTCAGGCATCCAAATTTCTCTATCTCTCGCGTGAATAATAAGCCCAAATTCCTCTGCAAAGTCCATACCTAACACGCACATGTCAGCCAGGCCTGGTATTATTCGGATGGTTATCTCACGGGTTATACCTCCCAAGCTGATAGAGATTGTAGCTTAGCCCATGGCGGTCTCTAAGGTACCACTTATCATCCTGAACGCTCCGTTCTTGTTTAGGATGATTTTATTATTCCCCGCTTTGATGATTTGTAGCAGATTCGCTCCCATAAAGGTATTTGTTTATACCGTCTCCACCAATGAATGATAAAGTTTACTGCCAATCACGACGTCAATATTGGATAATGCCGCCTTACCTCGATTGAACTTAGGGTTGAACGGTACACCCTGATTACGAATACCTATTTCCAGAGCGTTCAAGATATGTGATCAACTGTTCTCAGGTTCTTCTGAATCTTGGCTCAATTTATTAGTCATTCTCGATTTTGGAAATTGAATTTGATTGATACCAGTTTTCCTCAATTCGTAGATTTAGGTTGAGTTAATGAGAGTTGCCCGAAACCCGTGATAATTGACGGTTTAGTCGGCCATGTTATTCAGAGCCTTACTGCAGTTTTGGGTGAATTTGCGTCACTTAGTTGGACATCTCTTTGAAGTGTGATCATCACTGTGACAGTTGAGGCAGGGTGATTTTTGCTTATGATAGAGCTTGGGCTTGCAATTTCCATCGGAAGACCCACCACTAGGTGATCCTTTAGACTTAGAAGAATCCTTCTCCTTGTTCGCCTTTTGATTCCTATTTCCGAATTGCTGTTTATCCTTATTCGACTTTTTCAAGGTCTATTTGTCCTTATTGTCGGCCGAGTTTTTCTGATCTTGGACCGTTACTAACTCAAGAAGGACTTTTGCTAGTTGTTTAATAGCTAAATCGGAGCTGGCTTCTCTCACGGCATTTCCGCCCGAGTGTTTTTTGATTAGGTATAGGTAATCTCAGGTAAAAATGAGTTTCCCCGCTTAGTAGGTTGCCTATCATTCTCTATATTGCTTAAAGTTATCTTTGCGTCAGCTGCTAAGAAAGCCAAGCTACAGTTAGACGTCAGCTCGTCCTTCCTCTGATACCTTCTAGCGATCTGTTTATCAAGCTTCCACTGTTAATTTATGTTAACGAATTGCGAACGGAAAGCAGCTTTGAAGCCTTCCTAAGTAGGCCACGCCCACCAGTTCATACTGAATCATTAGGCCGATAGATCATCTCGCAGGAATGGCATCGCCGTCAGCATTTCCTCGTCAGTGAGGTAACACGTTCCTGAGACGACATACGTTACCTAGAACTGAAGCTAATGTAGTCTGTAGTAAACCAGACCGTGGTAAAAATCAGTACGCCCCTGTCACAAACGACGTACTGGCAGTGCTTAAAGTTTGGGACATAATTGTCCTTGGTAGTCTATATTATTAAGAGTCGGTTGTTAGGACTCACAAAGACTGTCCAAAAATCTGGCCTCATGACTAGGCTCAGAGTGGTTCCTTTAAAACTCTCAAAGAGTTCCGCTGAGTTCTGAGCGGCATCTGCAGTATCCCTTAACTGCGATAATATTTTGGCTAGAGTCAGTTTAGAGAATTTATTCTCCTCCTCACTGTCTTCCCTAGATCAACGGAAACCTAGCATACCTGCCTCTTTCTGTAAAAGCCTAATGACCCGATTTGTTATGATCTTGGAGGAACTCGGTGAGCTGTGCCCCTTTTTGTCCACCTATTTCCTTAGTTCAATCTCATCCATATCCAAAGTGGACTGAGGTACCTCTGTTCTATCAGAATACAAAGTCAAAGCAACGATCTGAACATACGACCCAACCTCAAAATATTGATGATTGAGTGTAAGTCCTATGTGAATTATAGCTAAACTCTATGTATAATTGCAAGTTCAGACACTTTTCCTGATACTTAGTGCTTGCCACGCTTCCACTTTATCACGCCTGATTGAGCAGTGCGATAAAATTCTAGCGATGACTCATTAAAGTCGCTGTGATTCCTTTTAATTTCTTTTTTTCCCAAGGTGTAATAAAACCGGATTGCTGGTTACTGAGAGAAGTGCAAAAAATCAGTTTTATTCCAATTAATTTTTAATTAATCAGAATTGATTCATTTAAACAATTTTTGGGTAATAACTTTGTTGGCTTGGTCAATTACATGCATATATATTTGAACAATCTCTAGTTATTTAAACTTTATTAGTTTAATTTTTAATTGATCAAATTTAATTCGCCTAGTAAATTTTCACTCAATGAGATGAATTTAATTTATTAGACCATTTTTAATGAATAATTTGTTTGTTTAATTTTTATTCCCTCAATTATTTAGACTTGAGTCCTGGATTCAAGCTATTCAAGACTAACGTTCACGGGTGCCATTATAACCTTTGATTTTTAATTGAATGATTAAGGGCTAAAATCTTAGCCCATTAGTCTTTATTATTGAGAGTTTACATTCTGATATCTTAAACGATCACAAGGTATGAAATAAGAGTATAGTTGAATTTCCTACCCAGTTATTTATTAATGCATGAAACTAATTCTTAGCAGAATTTTACAGGTAACAATTTAATTTCAATATTATTACAGACATTAACGCCTCACATAATTCAATCAAAAATCCCGTTCAAGAAAGTCGTCTTGAGTGTAAAAGATTCACATTATCTTATTATCTATTCTAGTTATGTCGTGATTATATCGACCGCTATAAAATTCTAGTCGTCGCCTAAATTATTCGGAAAAATTACGTCAAATTACGTCATTCGCAAATGGGACAGTTCCACGTATGAAATTCTCACACTGAAGTATAAAATAGCGCTACTTCAGGCAAAGCGAAACCCGACCCCTTCAATGTTTTCATATGCGAAATCTCGGCGTCTGAACAGCAGTGCGTCAATATAAATATACTTGCTACGCTTCGCTCCGTCCAACTCTGCTGGTTCGAATGACGATGAACAGCGAGAATCCAACGAATTAAACAATAATTATCAAAGTATCAAAACTCGCGAATGAAGTAAGATTAAGATTGTTCACAATGCAAAATACAAGTCGATTGTTAATCTAACCCAGTATGTCCTGCGTTTACGGTTTGCACAAAACTGTGCTTTGCGGTAAAATATACAAATACGTGCGTCTAAATTTTTGAAAGTAAAATTCATTAATTTTAAAAAATAACAATATTCAGCTTGCACATTTGTTCTGCTGGAGTCATTTTTATAGCAAAATAATAATACATGGCAAATATCCATTTAATTGTATCCACTCGTCATAAAAACGTGTTTAAAACGTTCCTTAAACCAAAATTATTATTACAAAAAAAAAATGAATTTCATTAATTTTTACTAAAAGTTTTTTATTGGAAAAAATCGGCGTTTTGTAAACATTATTTTTTTTGTAACATTATTTGGTACAAATGGTGATTTGACCACCCGGGTGCGCACAATCGTGCACTAGGTAATTTAATATGTATTCTACAAGAATTTTCTCAAAATTCAAATTTTTTCAATACTCAAAATTACTCTCAATGGTAAGTCGACGACCCGGATTGCGCCTGATCGTGCACCAGATCCTTTCAAACATCATCTACGACAACCTTTTTAACCCTCATGATGGCAGGCTAAAATCATGACGTTAAAAGGCATGCCGAGCCTCTCAGGCCCGTTGAAATTCAAACTGCTCTTTCCAGTAAATTTATAGAAAAACCTAAGAAGTTTGATCATTTGTATTCATAATTACATTTTATGATAACATTATATTTAAACATATAATTATTTATAATTGAATCAAATCATTTTAAATTTCACAAAAAATTTAAATAGCAAATGTGAAAAAAGACGTAAAAAAGATATTATAGAAAAAAAGGACTGGAAAAATTCAGCTCATTTAAGCTGTTGAGACCTGTCATGATTCTGATGAAGCATTGTTATTAAGAACCAAATTCATGTTCTGCCGATTAGGATTACTTAAGCCAACAAGTGCTTCTTGCTTTGATTTGCTGATACACAAGTTGCTCGGATAAATTTACCAAGCTACGTTTTTTTTTTGTGGAGTCGACTAGTTGCTCGCCTTTTCCAGTAAAATCGCGATGAATTACAAAAGCTGCAACTGAAGAGACGTTTTTTAAATTAAAAAATATTGCATGAGGCTACTGATTCGTCTTAGATTAAACCATATATGATTAGTATATTTGGCCAAAAGTGTCAGCGCCTTCTTTTATTGCGTTATAAAAAAGATTTATAACTTGTACTTTTGTTCCTTCTAAATTCCAGCATCGCAACTATTACAACACCTATGACAGCAGAATCACTACAACCTCACAATATTACGCATTGAAAATGCGCAAGCAAATTTGAAAGAGTTTACGCGAGAAATTATGTTTGCACGTGCAAGCAGTAGATGTATTTTAGAAACAAACAAGCAAATATACATAATACGTATATTACGTATAAAATGAACTCTGTGCACGATCTGGAACATCTGGGTCGTTGGCTCACTATCATTAGTTATTTTGGGTATTGGAAAAATTTGAATTTTGACAAAGTTCTTGTAGAAAAACGTTCCTGCGTTCCCGGGTCGTCCATGAACAAGTGTGTTATTTAAATTAATAAAACGAATATTCTAGATCAATCTAAAAACTCTATAACCCTTTCCCGTCTTTCCTCGCGTTTTGTAATAATAATAATAATAATAATAATAATAATAATAATAATAATAATAATAATAATAATAAGAGCCTCGGTGTCTCAGTTGGTTAGACACTCGGACTTCACCTCAGAGGTCCGGGGTTCGATCCCTGAGCCGGTACCTCTAGAAATTTTTCAATGTACCTTTACCGAGGTTCTGGTGGTTCGGAATCCACCTCAAGCTGTAGGTCCCCCATCGTGTACTTGACTGCAACCTAGTCCGTCAATGATGGGGTAAAAACCAGGCTTTGTCCAATATGTCTGGGCAGGCTGCTCTCATCAGATCACTTGATTGCATTATAAAAATGCGTCCGTAACTGATGATATATAACGGGACAGTCCCGTGCAAATTGATCAAATAAAAAAAATCCAACTGTAACCAAAAATTCCTTCGACATGTTGGGCAGTATAAGCCTGTGACAACATTTCAACTCAGAAAAGTTTTTAGTAATAATAACAAGCAAGTGATCGATGTCACAAAGCAGTTTTCCAATGATATCCACATGGAGTTCGGACTAGATAAATTTAGAACAGTGCATTTAATCAGTGGGGAATTAGGGACAGCAGAGTTAGAGAACGCGTTCGAAAATGCCATCGAGGCAATGGCTGCAGGAGAATCATATAAATATCTGCATATTCTTAAATCTAAGGGTAATCAACATACAATAGTTAAGATAAGCCTAACAACTGCCTTCACTACGAGACTCAGATTGATTATTAAGAGTTTTCTCAACTCGGCAAACAAAATCAGTGCGATCAACTCATATGCCATCCCCGTGCTAACGTACTATCTTGTATACACGCTCTTAAATTTGTCCTCTGATGGCACCTTAAATATCAGGGCTGAAACCATAGAGGAATTAGAAATACAATGGAGGCAGATAGCCATCCATGGCGAGCACCCCAACACGTTAGATCAAAATGAAGTGGATAGTGAGCCATCTAATATTTGGCTAAGAAAGGGTGTTCTGTATCGAGACACGGGAGGATTTGTCATTGCAATACAGGACAAGGTTTTCAACATCAGAAATTATCGCAAACACGTGTTACATCAAGACGTGGTTCAACGGTGCCGATTATATGGAGATACCAACGAATGCATCGAGCATATTAGTGATGGCTGTCGCGTAATGGCTCAGAGAATATACGCACAGACATAATGATGTAGCGGGTGTTATACATTAACAACTTGCCCTAAACCTAGGACTCTTAAAAGAATGGGTGCCCTTCTATAGATACATTCCAATGCCCGTTTTAGAAAGTGAAGATTACATCTTATATTGGGATGTTACTATCCAAACGGATCATTACATCCGGGCCAATCGACCTGACATCGTGATGCAAGAAAAAGAAGGTGGAAGAATCTACATCATCGACATTGCTTGTCCGCTTAACCGAAATTTGCATTCAACCTATACAACCAAGATTCACAAGTATAGCGAGTAAAGGCATGAAGTAAAGACCATATGGAGGAATGTGAATCATGCATCTATTCATCCCATTGTGATTTCGTTTAACAAAAATTACATTCTCCGTCCGTAATTGATATATACACTTGAAATTGTCATCAAAATGACTTAAAAAATACATGCACTCTATATATGCAATTACAATGAGCTGCGTACTTTTTTCACGGAAATACGGTTTTACCTTCATTGGACATACAATCGTTAGTCCTGCCTTGACTGGCTGGACGATTCAAAGTCATGCCTTGACTGACTGGGCGGTACAAAGTCTTGCCTTTATTGGTTGGGAAATGCAAAGGCTTACCATAATTGGCTGGGCAATTTAAATTCTTGCCCTAATCGGTTGGAAAATATTGAGTTTTGCCTTGGTACGCTAGAAAATCCTAAATAAATTTACAATATTAAATGAATCATAACAGTAATTTTTTTTTTAAATCTAACTGTTCTCCATATTCGCTCTTCTAGGAGTTATAACCAAAAATTGAGCCAATCGAAAAGGAACCCCTGAAACCCTCTCAGATAACATTTTCAAGGTACAATGGCATACCATCTCGACGTTAATGGGTTACCACGCCAAATTGAAAAATTTCATTTCAAGGTTAGCCCACTTGTAGTGTGGAATTCAATTATTTCACAAAATGTAAATGACTAAATTCGCTGCTCCCAGGGTTAGGCGGGTTAGCCTGCTTTTGATTTGGTAAGGGTGATTTCTGGGTTTAGGTGAATTAGCAGGTGGGTGGGTTAACCCATGTGTGGCATGGAACTTCATTATTCCAAGAAAAATATGCGACTAAACTTATTTTTCCCAGAGTCAGGTAGGTTAGCATGCTTTGGGCTTGTTAGAGGTGGTTTCTACACCTAGAAAACGGCTTTCGTTGAAATGAAAAGACACGGGTTCCATATTTTTTATTGTTTTATCAATGTGCAAAGTTTGGTTCCAAACGACTGTGCGCTGTTTTATTGGTGTTTTATGCGGGATCCTTTGTTCTTTTTTAAAGCCCTAAATTGTAGCCGCCATATTGGATCTTCTAGGGGTTATAACAAATATCTGACTACGGCAATAGAAAGGGCACCCTCAAAACCCCTGAGATAATATTTTGAAGAAAACATATCGTACTGTCAGAAATAGAGAATGCGTTGTATAAATCTGAACACCTCAGCGTTAATGGGTTAAAACGCTCAAATAAAAAATTTCAAATTACAATATTTTGGTGAAAGATAAAGATATCCTGATAAATCCAAGTAGGTTTGAAAGGGGAAGATTATTACTTTCAAATTCCATATTATCTTTGTGGTAGACATTTTTCTTGTACAGTTACATAACCTCAAAAACAGCTAAAAACGCGTTTCTTGCACTTTTAGTTTAGGATATCTGGAAAACTTCTTGTACAGGAGCAATTTTAAGTTCGAATTTGGATTTAGCGCATCAAAATCCTTCGGAAATGTTTGGTCTGCTCTATAAAATTGATCAACAACTTTTCGTGGTGCGATTCGTTCTTTTTGTGCAAACCACGCTTAAATGCAAACAACACGAAATTCGCCATTTGGACGCCATTTTGGGAGAGGAGCACAGCTATTCAGCTGTTACTTTTTACATATATCTTATAAGATGGTATGAAGAACCATCTGTCAAATTTTTAAGGTGCTACTATTTTACGCAGGAATCGAGGGTAAAATGTGCTAGATTGACTGGACTAATGGGTTCTCCTTTTGGAAAACTTTTATTATATA
>NC_046664.1:142309945-142311451 GCF_010883055.1 Belonocnema kinseyi | reverse complement strand
TATAATATAATATAAAAATATAATAATATATAATAATAACATTTAGGTCTCAGTAGGGTATTGGCAGCAGCTCTGAAGGTGGTTTTATTAAACACCTGTCGCATTGTAAGAAACTTTCTTGATCATCAGGAAGCGAGCGACTAAAAATCCGTTGAGTGACAGCTGTTAGCTCTAAGAAAGCATCCAGAGGTGACTGCTGTCGTCTCCAACATAATATAAAAGAATAAATAGCGTTAAAAATCAGCCTTATTTTCGATTTGGGCGGAGAGGGAGGGCGATCGAATTAACGAGATGGGAGCACGAAAGGAGGGAGTTCTTTAATAATAGAGAAATAGAAGACGAGACTGGAGTAAACTATGAAGAATTGATGCAAAATCCTGTTATGAAAAACAAGAATCCAACGACCAAATTTGGACCACAAGGAATAAACAAAAACCAAAAAGAAACCCTATTGTAATCTGAAAAAATCCCCAAAAAAAAACAACAAAAAACAACAAAAAAAAACAAAGAAATAAAATAAAATTTTCGAAAAAAAAAATAAAAAAGAGGAAAGAAAAATGAGAAGACAGCCAACCACATCCCCTTCCTTCTCTTTTTCCTTCCTTCGTCTTTTTTATTTTTATGACCATCAAATACTTATGAAATATATAAACAATGAATTTTTGAAGTTCCTAATGGCAAATATTCAAGGAGAACCCTTAAGGAATTTATTATTAAAATGTTAAAGAATTATGTAGGGCGGGTGACGCAGAACTGTTCTTTATTCATAATGTGTCCCCTGAGGGTTTACATTACTTTCATTCCTTACAATCTGTCCGCTTATTTATATATATTCACAATCATATCCTTTCTATATATACAATTATTTACAACTATTTACATAAAGTCTCATATCTAGTCCCTTATCTCTATTTCCTGTGTTAGAGCAATTCAGGGCTTATCAGAAAAGGAGTGAGCGAGCGAACTAAAGCGAAAGTGCAAGCGAGAGAGAGCGAGAACATGAGAACGCAAACTCATCTTAGTCTACTTAACTTTTACGTTACCATTACTTACAATCTTTACGCTTCTAATCTAAGCGACTTCAGTTTCCTTTTTCTTTCAAATTTTTATACCTCCATTTGCCTTTGTTCACATACATTCTTTCATTCTTTCTTATTTGCTGCTCTAGCACCCTACAACTCCTTCATACATTCTTCTCCTAATCCACCCTTCCCTAGAATCTTAAACACATTCTCTTTTCAGCTTCCTTTATCTTCCATTCCAATTCTTCATAGTTAACGAAAGTTAAATTAGACCAAAATCCAAATTAAAAATCCCAACAAAAAAAATAAAATAAAATTTTCGGAAAAAAAAATAAAAAACAGGAAAGAAAAATGAGAAGGCAGCCAACCACATCCCCTTCCTTCTCTTTTTCCTTCTTTCGTCTTTTTTTATTTTTATGACCATCAAATTACAATAAAATGAAAATAAAAAACATAAATAAATAAATTTGCATTACCAACGTTT
>NC_046664.1:142306889-142309845 GCF_010883055.1 Belonocnema kinseyi | reverse complement strand
TACTCGTACAGTACACTTATCAAGGCAAGAAAATTTTAAGTGGTAGAAATTGGCAGCACCCACGAACAGGTGCTCTCTCTTTTTTTTACCTGAGAGTCGAATGAGGGTCAGTAGGCCAATCTGTTGTAAACACAATATAAATATCTGTCACAATTACATCAGAAATAGAGACGTAAAAGAAAAATAGAATTCATGAAACAGCTACGTTATATGTAATTAATCATATTAGCATAACTTTTGTTCAACCCACCCAAATCGGTTTTTAAATTAATAGATAACTTTTTTTGTTTTTTAATATAAAGCATTTCCATGAATCCCCTCTTTCTCTCATTACTTTCACTATGCAAAATTTGAACATTATACGAGTCAAACTCATGGTCAACATCAACAAATGCCTTTGTATGTCTGGCAAGAATACTTTTATAACAGCGTCCCAAAGGAACATCACTTTTGTGCTCCTCTATCCTAGTATTAAGAAGTCTGCCAGTCTGTCCCACGTAATTCATCCCACAGATCCTGCCAGTGATCTTATATAGACTTATAGTTTTTGATTTCTTGAACTCAATTGCAATATGTTTCTCAATTAACTCCTTTGGATAATGATTCAGAAAAAGGATATTCCTAACAATATTCAAATTTCTTGTGTGAAATGAACAATGGGACAAACCTAAAGCTCTGTCAACTAAATTTCGAATAACTGCAATTTTGTTTTGAAAGAGATGAGCAGAATGGAAATTTAAAATTCTACCTGAATATGTACTTTTTCTGTACCAATTGGTAATAATATTACCATTCCAACCCTTAATTATTTCTATGTCCAAAAAACTGATTTTATAATCCTGTTCTATTTCATGAGTGAATTGAAGTTTTGGATAAAAACTGTTAAAAGTATCAATGACAATCTGTAACTTTTCCAGACGAACACATAATAAGGTATCGTCGACAAACCGAAAATAAAAAGGCGAAACAAAATCTAATTTCCCAAAAACAAAAACCTCCAAATCCTCCATTACTAGTTCTGCTAAAATCGGAGAAATGACTGAACCTATGGGGGTACCACACTTCTGTCTATAGAAAGATCCAATAAATTTAAAATAAATTGACTCTATAATAAAAAATATCCCTTCAATAAAGTCTTTTTGACATAAACGAGTACGGGTTTTTATATTAGTCCATCTATTTAAAATTGCCTTTTTAACTAATTCAAGGGGTATACTCGGAAACATTGCAATAGCATCCAAAGAAATCATGACATGGTCATCCAGAACCCTTTTTTGAATGATACATTTTGAAATTCCCAGCTATTTTTGACATTGTATTTAGAAGTTGTGATAGAGTCCTTGAGAATCAAATTAAAATTTTGTTCTAAAAATTTGGTGGGAGTATTAATAGTTGAAATAACTATTCTTAAGGGATAGAAAAATTTCGAGATTTTTCTTTTCACAGTAATTTTTGTAATAGAAAATTTGAGCACACTTTAAACAATTATAATTTTCACTACTAAATTTATTTATCAAAGATGTTTCAAATCATTTTAATTTTTTAAAATCAAGAATTTCCGGAAGAAGAAGTAAATTAGAAGTTTGTTTGCAACAAAATGAAATTATTAATCTTTTAAAGCATCAGATTCTCCTCAATCAAAGATTTTTAAGCAGTGATGTAAAACATGATAGCAAACTTTCAAATTTAATTTATCAGCAAACTAGTGTTCAAGAACAAAATATAAATTTACATAGGATTTTTGAAGAAGCAGGTAAAGATCCTTGGTTTGTTAATTTGACAGATATTCCAATTCCTGATTCAGTCACAGATATTCTCAGATTAGGTCAAGGTCTTAGTAACCGTGTGATAAAAACTAAGGCAAAACAAATGATAGAAATAGTAAAATATGTTGAATCAAATATACACAAAGTTCCTATTTTGGATCAGCAGGATTTCCGAAACAAGGTTTTACACTTGTCAAAGAGCTTTGTTGAGAAAAATAGTTTGCATATCAGTTATATTGATCGTAGAATTTCTAAAGGTTTCATGATGACGAAAGAGTTTCTTAGAAGCAACCCTGATGTGGTTTGTATGATTGCTGATAAAGGCAGTATTACTGTTTGAATGAAAAAATCGAATTATATCAGGGATATGGAGAATTTGCTGTCTGATAATGATAATTTTGAATTATTGCATGAAAATCCTTTAAAAAACTAAAAAGAGACTCTTTTAAGATGCTTGGCAATTGGAGAAAGAAAGGACTTCTGGGAAAGGATATAAGATGGACAGATATTAACACTGAAGACACAGTTCTTGAAGATGTTATGGGTTGAGAAAGATTCACAAAGATGGCTATCCCTTAAGAATAGTTATTTCAACTATTAATACTCCCACCAAATTTTTAGAACAAAATTTTTATTTGATTCTCAAGGACTCTATCACAACTTCTAAATACAATGTCAAAAATAGCTGGGAATTTCAAAAAAGTATCATTCAAAAAAGGGTTCCGGATGACCATGTCATGATTTCTTTGGATGTTATTGCAATGTTTCCGAGTTACCCCTTGAATTAGTTAAAAAGGCAATTTTAAATAGATGGACTAATATAAAAACCCGTACTCGTTTATGTCAAAAAGACTTTATTGAAGGGATATTTTTTATTATAGAGTCAATTTATTTTAAATTTATTGGATCTTTCTATAGACAGAAGTGTGGTACTCCCATAGGTTCAGTCATTTCTCCGATTTTAGCAGAACTAGTGATGGAGGATTTGGAGGTTTTTGTTTTTGGGAAATTAGATTTTGTTTTGCCTTTTTATTTTCGGTTTGTCGACGATACCTTATTATGTGTTCCTCTGAAACAGTTACAGATTTTCATTGATACTTTTAACAGTTTTCATCCAAAACTTCAATTCACTCATGAAATAGAACAGGATTATAAAATCAGTTTTTTGGACATAGAAATAATTAAGGGTT
>NC_046664.1:142284014-142306789 GCF_010883055.1 Belonocnema kinseyi | reverse complement strand
ACGCCAATTAGCACAAATGGTAAGTTCCGAAAGTGCCTACAAGTGTGCCTACTGGCCGCTAAATGGCAATACCGGTTTCATATGTATACACCTGGTAAAGAACAACTCTGCGTCACCCGCCCTACATAATTCTTTAACATTTTAATAATAAATTCCTTAAGCGTTCTCCTTGAATATTTGCCATTAGGAACTTCAAAAATTCATTGTTTATATATTCCATAAGTATTTGTCACTCGTCTGACGTCAATTCTTTTGCTATTTTTAATAACTATGAATTGAAAAAAAGTTTTAATTTAAAAATAATATTGCAAAAATGTATAAGATTGCAGAATTCTTTGCAATTGAGCGACTCGAAAAGTAAATAACTGATTCTTTAGAGGTCGTCTTACAGACAGTGGATCAATGTAGCAGATTTATAATTTTATATTGATATGGCTAGGAATTTTAATAATGTATCTGAAATATAGAACAAATAATTAGAGAGTTTTCTGCTAGAATTCATAAAATAAATTAGCTACATAAATATTAAAGTTGACTAAGAAACGTTAAAATAATCTTTCGCATAATGGAATAATCTGTTCAAAAGATTCAATTTACTTACTTGAAACATTAAAATAAAGCATCATGAATGATCAAATAAATTTCGTAGTATTAAAATTTAATGCAAGCAAACTGTGAATCAAACATTAAAAAAATTGTACAATGATAACGTAAACACCCACTTTCTGAAAAACTTAAACCAAAATTCAGTAAAATAGAAACTAAAAAATACAAAAATTAATATAGTTTATAGAAATCGAGGAAGGTATATTGCTTTCTAGCTAACTAATTTAATTCAGAGGTCAAACATTTTGTCTCTAATTTAGATTCTGCTAGAACATTGCGACAAAGAGAAAGAATTTTTAAGAGATAAACACAGTAAAATTATTTTGCAGCATGTATAGGCTAGATAGAAAGAAAGATGGATAGAGAAAAAGAGATGGAGTTATGTATTAAGAAAATGTTTTAATTGAAAAATAATCTTCTAAAATTTGCAATATTGCAGAAGGGCTTGCGATTGAGTGACTTGAAACCAGTTACAAATCTCACAGCAGACCTTAACAAATAAATTAAGGCCATGTGACGAGAGGGTCATTTGACCAAACCTGGTCCTCAATTTTTATTTCCCAACTTACGTCTAAATCAAATGAGGTATCGCTCAGAAAGTTTGGGAAATGAAAGAGGTGGTAATAAAGTCCATGTCTTGGCCTAGTTCCGGTGGAAATTTTGAAAACATAATTTCAAAGAAAACACAAGTGGACGTTATATCGGTACTTTTCTTTCCCAACTTACGTCCACATGGCATCACATATCGTGTTAAAAGTTTGGCACGCTAAAGAGAAGTCAGGCAGGAATGTGTCTCTGGTTCTAAATAATTAGAATTGTGAAAAAAATTTTATTTTTTATTACTGTTTTGAAGAAATACCGAACGTATTGTAAATCCCTGCAAGCAATTTTAAATGTTGTCAATGGGCTAGTTATGAGGTTTATATTTATCAAAGTAAGGTAAAACAACAAAAATCGCTTGCGAACATTATGCACAAATAATTCAAAAACTAATGTTTGCACTTGAAATGCAAATAAACAAATTTGGTCTGACATACGTACGTATCAGCTGTGTCAAAGCAGCTCTATCGCAGCGAGTGGACAACTTCGAACTTCTACGGGTCTGTGGGTAATACAGATTGCATGATCACCGACAGAGAAAGTTAGAAGTCAAACTTCTGCTATAAAGCCTAAATGCGTCCGTCAATAATCATTATTTTCATAAACAAAATTTTTTCTTCTCCCAACTCTTTGCAAAGCCACAAGCGTTCCTTTAATAATGATTAACATTTTCCAAAACAATTTCCGCGTTATTCAAACTTTTATTTTTCAATGTGCGTGAAAAAATATTGATTTTAGGGCTGACTTGGTCAGCTGTTATATTCGTTACATTGCCTTGAACGATACAAAATTTTTGCATGAATCTTGAAAAATAGTAACAGATTCTTAAAAGATCCTGTTACAAACAGTGGATCACTGTGACAAATTAAAAATTTTACATTGATGTAGCTAGGATGTCAAATAAACTATTTGAGATAAATGCCATATAATTTGAAAGTTCTTGTTAGAATTCACTGAGTTGAAATAAAGTATCATGAATAATATAAATGAATTCAGCAGTATTAAAATATAATGCAAGAATCTGTGAACCAAAACTTGGAAAAATGATACAATGATAAAATGAACATCTACTTTCTGGAACTGATAAATCAAAATTTATTGATATAGAAAATTAAAAAATACAAAAATTAATATAGTTTATAGGCATCGAGGATGATATATTGCTTTCTAGCTAAATAATTTAATTCAGAGACCATGAAAACTTACCTCACCGATATTATACAGCTGTAATGATTCGTGCTATGTTTACAGAATATTCCGAATTACGTCATCAAATTTGAACTGCGCATTATATGTAACAGCTGGAAACCTTGTTTCTTTCTTAGAACCGAAAGTTTTGAAATTGTATTAAAATAAATTGATTTTAAGGGGGTGAGGATTACTAGTTAACGGAATAATGTACATATAGTTTATTCAACTATTACAACTTCGTAAACCCAAAATTGTTCAACTAAAACGGGAAGCTGGGTTAACAACTATTATCATAGGGTGCGCCACCATCAGAGAGGCTGATTTTGCTTCTAGTTGCAAATAGAGGAAGAGGAGGAGGCGGATGCGATAATTATGTATTTGATTAGGTACTAAAAATATTAAATTTAGATGTGAAAATTAAGGTGCAGATTGGCTTGCTAATAACACCTTGCAGCAAAGTTATACGTGCTCACGCTTTTGATCTGTCAAATTGTAAGAAACTCAGCTACTTGG
The DNA here is from genome assembly GCF_010883055.1 of Belonocnema kinseyi. Classification (NCBI taxonomy): domain Eukaryota; kingdom Metazoa; phylum Arthropoda; class Insecta; order Hymenoptera; family Cynipidae; genus Belonocnema; species Belonocnema kinseyi. Next base: position 142,303,879 of record NC_046664.1, on the reverse strand, counting down.
AGGACTGGTTCTACTAAACGTTATGTGATATGTTGAATGTATGTATGTTGAATTTGGGATGATTTTCATTCGCGTGCTCTGAAATTCAATTTGTGCTGGCAGAAAAGCGTGCGCGAAATGCCAATATGGCGTCGAAAGCGCTGGATAGTTCCGATCAACACTGAGCTCATGGTAGTCGTTTCGTCACGTTTCCTATTTTGATACATGTACTCAGATCTATAACAGATTTTGCTTATAAATAGAATAATCGTACATATGTGATAAAAAGAATATATAAAAAGGATTAAAGATTAATGTTCTTTAGCTGGTAGCTTGAAATGAATATCAGTACCTTGTCTACTGTCATTGATTTTTTTTCCTTCTATTAATTTTATCGACTAGGGGGATGAAAAGACTTGATATATTAAGCATAATTGAATGATTTATTCAATGTTCACGTATAAAAAAAATGTATTTCCGAAAATTATCCCATTTTTGAATTTATATTAATTTCTTGTTCCTAATAACTGAAAGATAGCGCATACATTTTATGAATTACAACAATCAGCTGACTTGAATTCACCTCTAAGTTTCATTTCACACGCACGCGTTGACAGAAAATCAAGAATCTTTCTGTCTTACAGTAACCTATAAAGTACGTTTTACGTACATAAAGCAACTGAAGTTTCAACCAAATGCGTTACTGAGAGCCATGTTATCATCATCAGTTGACTTTCAACTGGCAAATGATCCTTCTTGTTCGGAAATGTAACACTGACTACACGTAATTCTTCTTATTATTATTATTATATAATTTCTATCGTATGTGTATGAATTCTGGAAGATAAATTCTGATGAAATCATTTCCTAATGCTATTGTTTTATTCTGAACAATATTTATGAGAAAAAAAGGTGGGAGCGAAATTAGGACCCAATTTTTGAAAATCGTAAAAAAGACTTTTTTGCCCTTTTGTATACTTTTCGTTTTATTCGAAATTTTTATTTTGAAATCAAAATTATCTTTCCTTTCAAATTATACTTTACCTCATTTTTCTTTTTTCACTTAAAATATTGGGGGGGGGGGAATTCAACAGTTTAATTGAAAATTCATAATTTAAAATGAAAGTTCATCTGTTTTTTTTTTAAATTAATCTTATTCGAGGGCAGATATTGAAACATTATGAACCTAAGCTGAACTGTTAGAATCTTAAAACATTTGTCCAGCCTTCTCTTTATTTAAAATAACTGATATGATTTAAGGTTGTGTGGAGTGAAGAAGTACACATGTGTACATTTGAAGAAGTTAGATTTATTTAATGTATACAACTTATTGCTTACTTACTGTGGTATTGGCTATTTTATAAGTGTTTTTAAATAATTAAAAGAAATGTTTAATCGAATAGAACAAATGTTTATTCGGCAGATAAAAACCGATCAAACTGACTGTTAAGGTATAAGTTGAAATGAAAGGGTTGAAATAATTCTATGTGCATTATTTCTACTTCTAGATGCCTTTGATTGTAAAAGTAACCGCAATCGATCTATCAATTTGTTTGGATAAACAAACTATTTTAAAATGTCTGCTGTTGCTTTTGCTTCTACAGTAGGACTCATCGGATTGGGACGGACCGGGTCTCCACTTTCGATCAGGCATGTCGCAGAAACAAATCTAGCTTTTACGCGCATGCACCCACCGATCACGGTCAGTGGAAAAGTTTACGAGTGGGGACTACATCCCTCCGAGGATTTGGATACGATGAGTCCCGATGCGACAGGTTCTACTGTTCTTCATAATCAGAGGAGAATTCACTATCAGAATCATCATTCTTATCTTCTCCATCATCATTCCTATCATCGCTCCTTTTTTCTTCTTCATCATTATCATTAACAGCGGATATTTTGTAATGAAGAAAGTACCAAAATATTGAAAATTTCAGATATGTCAAACCAAAATTCAAATAAAGAAGTTAACCTTCAACCAAATAGTTTAATTTTCAAACAAGAAATAGTAATTCTAAACTATTATTGTCATAGTTGATACCTACATTCTATAAGATATGTATGTGTTTTAGCATATTGTTGACACACGAAGATGCTTTTCAGGCTATTAACGAGTGAAAGAGAGCCGTACGAGTGACAGAGATGGTAATAAAGCACTCTTAGTGCCGCAGTGTGCCTTTGGATGTAGGTCGATCCCGCATGAGTTGGAAAACTAGATAGTATGTGAGCTAAATGCTCGGGGTGTGCATGGCACGCTCTAAGCTATCACCGGGAACGTCTTGGCTCAAAATGAAGCGACAGTATGTTAAGGTGGAAATAACACCGTCTTGGCACACCAAAATGAAACCCTCCGTACCAGAATTCAATCCGGGCGATCTTAAGAAAGCAAACGTTAGCTCAAACGACATTGACTGATCCTACACATTTCTGTGGAAGATACCGTGCATCCTCTTATCGAGGAGCTGTTCACGAAAGTTTTTCTCTTGTGCTTTCCTAATTTGGGGCTTTCAGGAGTAAGTACTCCGAATGTTTCAGGAGCCTCCTCCGCTGCTTTGTACAGAAACGCTCCTTTGCCCACTTCTTCGTGATTGCTGACCACTACCGGAACGGCAAGCATGTTTGTTGCAGATACTTTGTTCCTCGCCGACAGTTCGGAAGACAAAATTTGCATTCGTCTAACCCAAATTCCATTCACATTTCCTTAGTATATCGTTCAAAACTCCTTAGAGCTACATGAAAGACACCTCTCTGATATGTGATCTTGTTAGTTGTCACACGATTTCTTCCAGATAAAATAGTAAAAATCTGGTTTTCCAAAGCGGCATCAATCTCTCTATGCACCTAACGATTTGTGGATGAAATTTTAAGCTTTCCAAAAGACAGATGATAAGTCTATGTGAGGTCGAATCGAAAGCTTTCCGATAATCAATCCAGGCCGTCAATAGGTCACGCTGGTAGAATGCTGTGTCTTTGCAGACATATCAATCTATAAGCAGGCTTTCCCGACATCCCGCTACGCCTTTCTTTGAGCCTCGTTGTTCACATATTTCTTGCCACACAGGTTCAATTGCCCGAATAATCCTATCATTTAGGATAGCTGTGAATATCTTATACAGACTGTTCAGACAAGTGATTAGTCTGTCTTTCTTAGGGTCAGCTAAGTTGCCTATTTTCGGCAGGAGCAATATACGCCCTTCCACCAACCACTCCGGAAGCAGCTCTACCAACCTTAAATATGAGGTGAAAATAAGGCTAAAATGCTGATGAGTTGAAGCAAACTTCTTCCACCAGATGGTTTTGATACAATCTGGTCCCGGAGCGGAATAGTTGTGAATCCCTCTTTATGCTTTTTTCACCTCCTCGGTATTGATGGGTCTGAATCTTCGTTTAGTCTACGCTGCTCTTCGTAGACTTCTCTCCAAAATACTTCAACCTCTTCTGGTTTGGGCGGGTAGTCGACAGTAACAGGAGGGTCTTCGAAGAGTTGAGGTGGGTCAGATGGAAACTGTTGATTTTCTCTGACCCACGTCTCCGTCCGCTCTAGACTTCTCTTAGTGTTAGATAGTTTCCGTATTCTCTCAGCAATATGCTGCCTGATGGTCAGCAGCTTTGACTTGTTAAGTGTCTGATAAGGAGTCCAGAGTTCGCGCGCGAACTATCGAACCTTGGCGGTAAAATTCCTGCCAGGTGTGATGTAGTCAATCACACACTGAATGCAGGACGCGTACTGTCTTGCCCAGGCTATCGTTATGGCAAAATGATTCATTAGTCTTTCGGTCTTATGATGAACAGTTGGCGTTGTTTTACGTTTCGCATCGGCCAAAGCTCTCGCTGCATCATTTACACAGTAATTGATAGCTCAGAGGTCGGATTCTTCGGAAAAATGTCCATGAAGCACGTCATCCATTTCAGCCAGATCTTTAAGCTTGAGAGAAAACTTGGTGTTGATGTTTATCCCGGTCACAAATCATCGCTCTTCCTCTATCGGATGCCTGTTCGTGATTTGCCTTGGTGTCGCCTCTCTTTCTCTGTTGCCGGGTTGTTCCAGCTGTGGTAGAGTAGGCGTTTTGTTTATATATCCCCTTTTTTGGAGTAGTTCGGTGTAGTTTCGCAGACGTTGATGCGAAAGGTGCCAGAGCCTTGGGTGTTTCTCACACCACAGTGAATGCAGCCGTGTCATGTAGCGCCGTTCAGAGGCCACAGTTGCATCGTAGCACTCTAGGAAGTGATGATTCAGTCGCTCGGTCCCCTTAAACGTCCCGAGATTCTGCTGATCCATTTAATTGAATCCATCTTCATTGGCTCCCCCAGCTCTAGAGTGGTCGGCATGGTTGACCAAACCCATTGTCGGCACCCCTGCGCGTTCTGTTGTTTTAAACCGCACTTACTACAACTGCGTTTGGTCTTGCTATTGTTGTTCCCACGAGAAGCTAGGGAAAGGGGTTCGTCCATCCTTGTAGAGCCCCGCATGCAAGGATAAGGCTACGTACTCTGAGAGGTCGCCCGGTATCCCAGAGTCAACGTTCTAGACACCTCACCCAGGTGCCATTCAGCTTTCGGCACGGTTTTCACACCTCCGCTTGGGGGTTAATTCCTTTGGGACCACCCCTGGACAATTGTCCGCGACTGCCTATTTATTTTTGCAACCATATTCAGCACAAAACCCTTGGTACAGGGACCCTCTATCCGCAAACCGAGGACGCGTTCGGTGGCTTATTCATAGTCCCTTCGGTTTGATTCTAGAGGAATCATAACCGAACCGAATGTTTCCCCTACCGGGAATCGATAATGTATATATATATATATATATATATAATGGTCAATCAGGCTTTGGATTACAGTTTCTGCAGTTTCATTTTTCATGGGTCCTAGAACTGTGTATCTTGTTAATCTGTCTTTGATCTATTTTGTTCCGGGTAAGGGACCAGAAATGTCTAACACGATTTTTTCGTTAGGATAACTTGGTGTGTTTTGAATAATTGATTGTTCTGGATTAGTTAATCAATTTCTCTTTCTTTTTTCTGTTTCTGAGGTTTTGTAACTGTACAAGAAAAATGTCTACAACAAAACTAATACGGAATTTGAAAGTACTAACCTTCCCCTTTCAAACCTACTTGGATTTATTAGGATATCTTTATTTTTCACTAAAATATTGTAATTTGAAATTTTTTATTTTTAGCGTCTTAACCCATTAAAGCTGAGGTGTTCAGATTTATACAACGCGTTCTCTATTGTTGACGTTACGATATTTTTTCCTTAAAATATTATCTTATTAATTGATAAATATTACTTATTAAAATATTATCTTCAAAATATTTTTCCCTCAAATATTATTAGGGTGCCCTTTCTATTGCCGGTGTAAGTTTTTTTGTTATAACCCCTAGAAAATCCTATATGGCGGCAACAATTCAGGATTTTAAAAAAGAACAAAGGATCCCGCACAACATACCAACAAAAAAGCGTACAGACGTTTGGAACCAAACTTCGCACATCGAAAGACGTTTCGGAGGGGTATAAACCACCCCTTACAAGCCACAAGCATGCTAACCCACCTGACTTTGGGAACAATAAGTTTAGTCGCATACTTTTCTTGGAATAATGAAGTTACATGCCACAAGTGGGTTAACCCACCTACCTGCTAATCGACCGAAAACCAGAAATCATCCCTACCAAATCATTGGCAGGCTAACGCACCTAACCCTGGGGGCAGCGAATTTAGTCGTTTACATTTTGTGAAATAATTGAATTCCACACTACAAGTGGGCTAACCTTTAAATGAAATTTTTCAATTTAGCGTATTAACCCATTAACGCCGAGATGGTAAGCCATTGTTCCTTGAAAATTTTATCTGAGGGGTTTTCGGGGTTCCTTTTCGATTGGCTCAGTTTTTTGTTATAACTTCTAGAAGAGCGAATATGGAAAACAGCTAGGGCTTTAAAAAAACAAACAAATTTAACTATTATGATTCCTTAAATATTGTAAACTTACTTAGGATTTCCCAGCTTACTAAGGCGAGATTCAATATTTTTTAGCCACTTAAGGCAAGACTTGGGATTATCCAGATAAGCAAGGCAGCACTTAATATTTCCTAGCTAATCAAGGAAAGACTTACGATTGCCCATTCAGTTAAGGCAAGACTTGGGATTGTCCAGCTACAGAAGGAAGTACCTAATATTTTCCTGCCAATTAAGGCAAGACTTTAGATTGCCCAGCCATTTAAGAAAAGACTTTGAATTACCCAGCCAATAAAGGATGACTTTCTATCGCCCAGTCAGTCAAGGCAAGAATTTGAATCGCCCAGTCAGTCAAGGCAAGACTTTGAATCGTCCAGCCTGTCAAGGTGAGACTTACGATAGCCCAGCCACTTAAGGCAAGACTTACGACTGTATGTCCAATGAAGGTGAAACTAGTAGCTTGTTTCCTTATGGAAACGTTCTCGCTTCATGTCAAACGATCGTTGAAGAGACTTTCGTTTATGACTAGGAGGGTCATTATCATTTCTTTGCAAAGACCAGCAATTGTTGGCCATCATTCTTACATTGCATCGACCTTGATAATGTTGCTCTTTTTGGTGAAAGTCTTAATGAAAGCGTTCGCCCATTTCTTCACTGAATTCTCCAACATTTTCTGCGAAATAATCCAAATGAGATTTGAGAAAATGTAATTTCATACTCATCAAACAACCTAATCTTTTTAAATTCTTTAACATACTAGATACAATAGTTCTAAACTTTGGATCTCGATTGTTCCCTAAAATTTTCTGTACAACATCTTTGAATCTCAACCATGCATCTTTTTTAAAAGATGTCATGGTTTCGATAAAGTCATCATCTTTGATAAGTTTTCTTATATCAGGCCCAACAAAAATGCCTTTCTTAAATGTGGCATCACTTAAATGCGGAAATGTAGATCTGATATAATTGAGACATTCTCCTTCGGTGTTTAGGGATTTCACAAATTGCTTTATTACCCCTAGTTTTATATGAAGTGGTGGCAATAATACTTTCTTTCTGACAACAAGACTTTCATAAACAACATTATACTGACCAACTGTCGACTCTAATCTGTCTGGCCATTTCTCCGTTATCCAACGTTCATCCCTTCCACGACTGTCCAAAGGCAAAGAAAACAAGAGTATTTAACGTTTTCTGATTTTAAACCTATTATAAGATTTATTATTTTGAAGTCACCACAAATAATCCAATTATAGACATTGTATTTTATTTTTATCAGGAGTAATTGGAAAGTATCATGAGAGCGTACTTATTTGCATTATGTAATAGTACTTCTTTCAGACTTTCTGTAGTGCCAGGTAACAATAGTTTCCTCTCTTTGAGTCTTGAAGCGCAAAGCTTAGCTTTATCTTTTGGAGAATCAATGTCACGTACAAAATCGTCTAATCCGTCTTGGTCAAAAAATTTAGAATTTTCATCATCTGATGCTTCCCAAGAAGAATCTTCAGTTGCATTAGGATCGTCAGTATCCACTGAATCGTGAGTTGATCCATCACTTGTGTTTTCAGAGTGATTTCTAATACCAACACAAAAACCTCCGGTTTTGCATAAGCAAAAGTAACAATCAGTATCATGATCGTTGGGCTCACGCCAAACAGGTAGTTGAATAATAGTCTGCGTCTTGGTACTTTCATCTTCCCAATTTGACAAAGTTAATCTACAAGCATGACAAATTGAGGTTGGCACCCACGGTTTATCCAAATTTTTTATTGAAGTCCCATAACAGTTGAAGTATGACGTTTTTATCGAATCATTGATTGATCGACGGTATGTCTCCGTTTCATACTTCTTTTCATCGGGATCTGGTGAAATCCTGCACTCATGTCGAATATAGAGAAAAATTTAGCTTGTCCTAAGTGGTTGAGAATATCATCAACCACTGGGAGAGCGTATGCGTCCTGGTCTTTATCTTTATTCATTTGACGATAATCTACTACCATCCTAACTTTATTTCCCTTTTTAGGTTCACCCCATAGTGGTGAATTGAACGGCGATTGTGAATTCCTTATTATTCCTTTATCTAACATTTTTGTTTCTTCTAAAGTGAATTCTCTGTGTTTCTCAGGTAATTTATGTGACCTAAGGTTTATCACCTTACCTGAATCGAAAGTGATCTTAAGCTTAGTTAATAGTGTTAATAGTGTTTGGTGTTTTTATGGGTTTCATGTTATAATTAAATAATGCTAAAATTTTTTAATGTGGTAAATACCATCTCATATTCCTTTTTGATTTTCTATCCAAATATTTCCGTCTTCCTCTGCTTCTTCTATTCTGCAGATTTTAGAAGTATTTTTGTCGATGTAGTTGCTGTTTTTATAAAGAGGTAATTTTATGTCATCTAAAATTAGGAATTTTGTTGTGAGGGCATACCTATGATATTTTTTAAAGAAAAGTAGACCAATAATTCCAGCTTCTGGTAGAGGAGAATCGTCATCTACTATATGAAAAAGATGTTTTTTCCTTGCATATGGTATATAGGCTGCGTTTAATGACTGGTGTCGATCATCACCCATTCAAAATTTCTGAAGGAATTTTTTTTTCAAACTTATCAGGTTATTCGCTCTCCTTTATAATGCTAATCGATGTTCCAGAGTTCCACTGCAATCGTTCGCGCCTAAATGTTTTTATAAATTCGTTAACTCCTACGTCACCATTCCTATTCAATGTTTCTACCGTTCTTATTATATCTTTAGTCGGGATTAAATCCATTCAGCCTTGAACTCCTCCGAGTTCGTGCTGGTTCAATGACTCTAAGTTACGAATTCCGTGAAATGGTCTAGTGAGTGGTGGAGTTAAAGGGTTGAGTGGAGTGGATTTATTGATTCGACCGGGTGGTGCGTGTGCTGTGGTTTGAGTCGTTCTTTCTCCCGTTTTTTCGTTTTCGCTTTCATCGTCCGTAATATCTTTGTTATTCCTAAATTTTCGGTTTTAATTTGACCTTTAAATCCCAACAATTTTTCTAAAAAAACAACTATGTTTTCCATCCTCTTGTCGTTCGCGATAGTCAAAGTATTCATGTTAATCACTATTTCGTTAATGCTTGATTCTATACTATCAATTCTAGTTATGATTCATCTCAGTAATTCATCCAGCGTCATTATGGAAGGGAATCGTGTTCTATTTTCGATAGTAGAGGAAGCGCGGGACATGTTTTTTGCTGCATGGAAGGGGTTATTAATTTCCTCCACTATGTCTGTCGAGTCTGAGTCTGTTGACGTCTCGCCCGTTGCGTAACTTTTCTTATAGTATTTAAATTCCAGTTTACCTACTTTCCTGCCTAGTCTCCTATTAATTTATCTTTGCCTAGTTTCATTTGGCTAATTTCCATTTTCCTGCTTTTCCTTTGTCTAATTTTCCATTTTCCGATTCGTTTTTACGTGACATTTTTTTGCCGTTTAAACAATGCGATAGTTTCACAGGGCTATATCCCACGTTCAGACAAACTCAAAGTAGTTTTTAGTATTTTGAGAAACACAGAGGCAAGGGAGCACCATGAGCATGTGCACCGTCGCTAGCCTAATACGTTACAATAGTTTAGCGACAAATTTATAATATTAAAATGTTAAAATTTTGCTCTCAAAACAATTAACTCTTACAAAATTCTTTTACCCTGCTTAAAAACTGATTTTCTTTACTCACTGTGTATTTTCTTGCACACCATAGACTCCTCACTTTCTGGTAAGCGTAGCCTCCTTGCTGTCGCTTCTTTCCTTCGCAGGCCTGTTGGCTGGCGCGGATCAATATTTCATAAGCGGTGGCTGCCGCGTTGTAGTACTACGTTGAATGCTGCTTTCTCGTCGTTGTTTCCGTGTTGCGTTTCTGCACTGCTAGACCGTTGTCTCTTCCGCCTGATTGCGGACCTCGTAGAGACTATACCGTGGTTTATTTCATGCCCTTTTAGTTAATTCCTTTTAGAATTTCGTATTCAATTGTTTTTCGTAGTATAGTATTCTACTTATTTCAGGCACTAGTTATAACAAAGAACAGTACTTTTCTGATTCACGGGCCTCACCTTAGCAAAGTCCGGGGTTCGCCGTGAGTTCCGTGGAACTCTCCTCGCTGTCTTTTATGAATTCTGTACAATTCCAAAATTCGTTTTTTGCCTTCTTGGATTTCCGTAGAAATCTTTTCTTTCTTCCTCGTTCGTCTCGAAGATAGCTTTCTTTTCAGATCTTGATAATCCTTAGCAATTTATTTGTTGAAGAACTATCCTGGCAGGATAACCAAAAAATGTTATGAGTTGATGTTTTAGGATCACCAAAAGTATTAATCAGTTGAAATAGATATAATATAAGTTTGTTGAAGATCAACAGGTTACAGTGTGTCGTGGAAAAGCGGGCGACGAGAACAAACTAAACCGACACGTGCAAATTTTATTGATTACAAATATTATATAGAGTACAGTGATTATTATATGGTTTATAATCAGGGTACATAACAACAAGATAAAAAATAAATTTTTTGAATTATATTGTTCAGAAAAAAGATTCTCTAACAATCGCTAAGCTGGGAACCGAACATTGGAACTTCCGATTGCCGGTCGGGCATTTCCCAACTAAACTATTGGAGAGATGGGGAAAAAATCCTTTTTCAGAAATATACTCTATCTCAAGCTAGGTGATACAATTAATTTTAAAGAAAATCTGTATTACCAGCAGCGAAGTAACTACCGATCAGTATTGACATCACTTCACAATATGTGGCAATATAAATAAAAACTATAAATCGAGTTAACTCTTCCAATAACAGAAATTAATTAAAGTCGTTTTTGACAAGATGGAAAATAAATTATTGAAATTATATTTTTCTGAAAAAATCTGCTATAACAATCGCTTTGCTGGGAAACGAACCTCATAATTTCCGATTTCTGGTCGGATATTTCCCAAGTAAGCTATTGGAGAGATCGAAAACATCCTATTTTAGAAATATACTCTATATCAAACTAGGTGATATGAGCAATTTCAAAGCAAATCTGTATTATTAGTAGAGCAGTTACTACCACTCAGTATAGACGTCACTTTACAATCTGTGGCAATATAAATCAGGGCTATCAATCAAGTAAACTCATCAAATAACATAAATTAATTAAAGTGATTTTTGACAAGCTGCAAAATATATTTTTAAATTACATATTTCTGAAAAAATATCCTGTAACAATTGCTCCGCTGGGAACCGAACCTCATAACTTCCGATTGCCGGTCGGGTATTTCCCAATTAAGCTTTTGGAGAGATTGAAAGAAAAATCCTTTCTCAGAAATATACGCTATCTCAAGCTAGGTGATATGAGTCATTTCAAAGGAAATCTGCATTATCACCATATTGGTTACTGTCGATCAGTATGGATGTCACTCCACAATCTGTGTAAATTTAAATGAAAACTATCGATCACGTTTACTCTTCAAATAACAGAAAATAATAAACATCATTTGTTACAAGAGGGGAAATAAAACTAAAAAATTTTAATATTATATTTTTCTGAAAAAAGATTCTCTAACCCAAAAACAGAACTTCCGATTGGCAGTCAGGTATTTACCAATTAAGCTCTGGTAGAGATAAAAAAAACCTTTTTCAGAAATCTACGCTATATCAACCTGGGTGAATATGAGCGTGTAAATATGAGGAGAAATTTTTTAAATAGGCGGAAAGTAAGCTGGTTGAGGAGTGTTTGTGGTAGAAGAAGAACAGGCGTAGGGGTGCAAAGATGGGGGTGAAAAGAGAACGCTATTTCAGAATGAATGGATTTTAGATGGATAAAGTGAGAAGGATGCATGAGGAAGGAAGGCATATGAGTTCGTTCAAAAGAATGGCAGGGATAAAGACAAGGCAAAAGGAGAGGAAAGAATAAAAGAGTCAAGTCTCAATGGGAACTATGTGTGGATTTTGACAAGGGAAAGAGCGCAATATTTGTGTGAGAAAGGAGAGTAAGGAGGTCAGGAACTTACAGCGAGAGTGAGATGCGATCGCATGGAGGATTCTGATAGGTTCTGACTTTCTAGAGAGAAGAGAGTGTGTGAATTGTGACAGAAGGAGGGTGCAAAAGTTGAGCACTGGTTGGAGGAGTGTGAAGAGATGGAAAGCAGTGGGATAAGCATGGAGGTACTGTTGCATGAAAGGGATTACAAAAGGGCAGTAGCAGGAGTGCTAAGGGTGTTGGGTAAGATGGAGAGGAAGAGAAGGAAGAAGGATGGAGAATAGAGAAGGTAAGAAAATTCGTTAAATATGGAAGTGTAAGCAAGTCAAGTTTTTAAGGCCAGCAGGCCGAAAAATAAATGCTTATCTCTGCTAACTACTTTAATGATAACTAGGATTTTCTTTGAAATTACTCTAATCACCTTCCCTTGAGGTAGCGTATATTCCTGAAAAAGGATTTTTCTTTCAGTCTGTCTGATGGACTGATTGGAAAAGAGTTCTAACGGCATCCCAAGTTCTGTGGTTCGATTCCCAGTGGAGCGATTGTTAGAAGATCTTTTTTAAAAAAATTTAATTACAAAATTTTCAAAATTCATTTTTCACCTTGTCAAAAATGACGGTAATTATTTTCTTTTATTTGAAGAGTTAACTTGATCTAAAGTTTTGATTTATATTTCCACAGATTGTGGAGTGATATCCGTACTTTTTGGTAGATAATACTCTGCTGATAATACATATTTTCTTTGAAATTTCTCGTATCACCATGTCTGAGATAGCGTAATATTCTTAAAAAGGATTTTTCTCGCGATCTCTATTCTAGCTTAATTGGTAAATCACCCTTTCGGCAATCGAAAGTTTCTTGGTTCCATTCACAGTGAAGCGACAGCTAGAGGATGCTTTTTCAGAAAAATATAATTTCAGAAATGTTTTAAATTGATTTTTCTTGTCAAAAATGATGGTAATTATTTTCTGTTATTTGAAGAGTTTACTTGATTAATAGATTTGATTAATGAGAGAATTTGTTTTATTCTGGTTGTACGGTCCAATATAAATAAAAATGGATTCAGATGTCAATGTCAATTTTAATTGATATAACTAACGTATATTTCAACCTAGTTGCAGGTCTTCTTCAAGGTAACACATCACCTATTCTGTACGATTTTAATATGTTCAAAAAATAAGGTGACTATGGTTTTCTAAATAAATATTTTTTTACTCCTCAATATTTATATTGTCTCCTTCAAAGTAATCCCCCTCAGATATAATACACTTGTGCCAACGCTTTTTCCAATCATCGAAGCACTTCTGATAATCATTTTGTGGTATAGCCTTGAGTTTTTTCAGCGATGCAGTTTTTATCTCCTCAATCGTTGAAAATCGATGTCCTTTCATGGGTCTCTTGAGATTTGGGAAAAGAAAAAAGTAACTGGGAGCCAAATTCGGTCAATATGGAGGCAAATACATGACAGTGGTGCTGTTTTTGGTCAGAAAATCTTTCACAAGCAACGATGAATGAGCAGGTGCATTATCGCAATGCAAAAGCCACGAATTGTTTTTCCAAAGTTCCGGACGTTTTTTACGTGCCGCCTCTCGCAAACGGTGCATAACTTGAAGGTAATACTCATTATTGACCGTACGACCTTGCGCTAAGAATTTCAGATGCACTACGCCACGGCAATTAAAGAAGACAGTGAGCAAAATCTTCACATTTAACCGAACTTGACATGCTTTTTTCGGTCTTGGAGACTCAGGATGCTTCCGCTGAGTCGATTGGGCTTTAGTTTCGACGTCATAACCACATACCCACGATTCATCCCCAGTTATAACCCTTTTAAGAAAATCAAGATCATTATTGACTTCATTCAACATCTCCTGAGCGATGGTCATGCGATGGATCTTGTGATCAAAATTAAGCAGTTTTGGAACAAATTTCGCTGACACATGTCTCATGTCCAAAACGTCCGAAAAGATAGCATGGCATGAGCCAACCGATATGCCAACATCTTCAGGACCTTCTCTTGTGGTAATTTGGCGATTTTTCAACACCATTTCTTACACTGCTTGAACGTTTTCATCTGTCGTTGACGTGCTGGGACGTCCAGGGCGAGGTTCGTCTTCGACATCCTCTCGGCCTTCTTGGAACAGCTTGTACCATTCATACACATTTTTCTTACTCAGAGTCGACTCACCGTATGCAACTGTCAAGATTTCAAGAGTTTTAGAGCACTGAATTCCCTTTTTCACACATAATTTAATGCAAACTCTTTGCTCCATTTTTTTCGAAAGAAGAAAATTTCCGAACTCACCAAACCCTTCTAACCTTTTACGTCTCTGCCAGAAAAACAACACGAGCTATTTAGTCAAAACTGTGAAAATATGATCGTGACGAGTGTACCAACACAACAAAACGAAAAATTTGAAACTTGCATTTACGTAGCCCGCGAAAATTGAAAAGTCACCTTACTTTTTAAACACACCTCCTATAAGACAAACATATAAAAACTTAAAAATTTGAAGCCACAAAATTAAAATAGGCTCAAAATTAAATAATATTAACTACATTTTAAAATCAATTTTAACGACAACAGTTACTTCTTGTTTGAAAGGACAAACATGGACATGATATTAACGGTCGAAGAAATTTTACAGTGTGGATAAACTCCAATCACTGAATTCTTAATAGTAGATTTCATGTCTAATTCCGCAGATTGTGAAGTGACATCTAAACTGATAAATAGTGCCTACTTTGCTGGTAACACAGATTTCTTTTGAAATTATTTGTATCACCTAGCTTGAGGTAGCGTGTATTCCTGAAAAAAGATTTTACTTTCATTCTCTCGAATAGCTTAATTTAGAAAGCACCTGGCCAGCAATCGGAAATTCTGTGGTTCAATTATAATTGTAGGATAAAAGCTTGGTTGTGTAATACATTGACTAAATTTCAAGCCTAAAGAAGCGCCTTAAGATGCGCCGCGTTCTCTCTCTCTCTCTCGCTTGCACTATCGCCTTTGATCGCACGTTCATTAGTTCGCTAACACGACTCAAATCGCGCTACAGTAAAAGCTCAAAATGAGGGTCTAGATATAAGATTTTCTATAAATAGATGTAAATGACTGTAAATAGTGAGGATAACATTTTATAAAATTTGTAGGCGGAGGTATTGTAAGAAATGGAAGTCACCTAACCTTTAGGGGGCACGTTATGAATGAAGAAGTGAAAATTATTTAAATGTTTAAATGAAAGTAATTGTTTAATGCCTTTTACAATTCGAAATGATAAAACAATTATTAACTGCGACTTTCAAAACTTAAATTTTTAGGATTTTTACAAGTTTCATTGACGAGGATTGTTTTCATCATATTTACATTTTTCGAAAGTTCAAGTTTATCATGGCTGTCATATAATTCACAGTCTTCGCCGGTAATTAATGTAGGAACTTTGATTGAAATTGATTCGATTTTATTTCCGCATACTAAATCTAGCTTGATTTCGGTTGTGGGAATATATCCTCCTATTACAGGTATATATATTTCCTTATTGAGCAAACAGGCAGACTGTGAACAAGCTGTTTTTGCATACCGTCTCAGTAAACTTGCTTCAAAAGTATTTGTTCCATAAATTCTCAGATTAGGCTGATTTCTTTTACATATTAAGTGACTATTAATTTTTTTACTTTAGTTCATTGTCTTCTTATAAGTTGGTATGTAACTGTCTTCGAATTCAATTATTAAGTTATGATCAGGAATTAGGGAAAGGAATACTGGACCAAACTTAACAGGAATTGGGATTATTTTTTGCACGGACCCTAGAATATAGTTTCGAAATTCTTCATCGAAAAGGATCGACGCAACAAATGCCGGATATACTATCACGTACGTTCGAAGATGGAGAAATCGACCATATTGCGCCCATGATGCCTGTCGAGGACGAGTGGTACGCCAGAAGATGTGAGGCTGTATTAAAGTCACCAGGAAAGTGCAAGGGTTGGAAAGTAGTAAACGGAAAGCTCCTTAAATACCGGAAAATCCCGCCATTGGAAGACATTATTGAGGACTGAGATACTTGGAAGCTGGTGCTTCCGAAGTATCTCCAGTTAGACCTGATGCAAGAGGTACATTGTGCTCCTGAAGCCGGACAATTAGGTTAGGATAAGACCTACTATCGTGCCGCGATTCGTTATTATGGGCCCGGCATGTTCAAGAAATCACGTCTTTCGTTAGAAATTGTGAGACATGTCAGCTCAATAAACCTGAGCAAGCACAATCACGAAGGCTAATGACCCAACGAATAGTCCAGAAGCCCTGGAAAGTCGTGGAAACCGATGTCATAGATCCTTTCCCTCGCAGTAAGAATGTACCCAATAAATTTCAAAGCTATCGGTCAAACCGTTTTTGAGATATCATGCCGGCCAATTCCAAGAATGTAATTTTGAGAAAAACGCCTTTGAAGCTTAAGCAAGTTCAAGGAAGCACTGCTGTACTGTTATTTATGACGAGCAACCTAAGTGAGAAATCGGCTATTATTTATTATAAAAAAAGGATAAAAATAAATTCACTGCAAATGTGGCCTTAAAATTGTAACTCTCCAATTTCCAAGGATAAGTTGGCCGAATTTTTCTCTGAAAAACGGAAACCTGGAATCCCAAACCACGCAATCACCTTAGAAATGAGCAACTTCATTGTACTCTAAATGATTTGCACATCTATGATGAAGACAATTGTATTCAATTGTAAAACTCTTCGTATGAACTCTGACGTGTACATAAAAACGGACGTATTTTCGTTTGCGGATATATTTGAAAATTTCTGGGAACAGTATCTGAAAGTATATGGTCTAGATGCAACACGCTTATGCCATGTTAAATTATATTAAATTTTTTAACTATATCTGTATTGTATACATTATGCATTGTATTAATTATTTATTTTAATTAATAAGTTATATTAATTAGTTAAAATTATATCTACTAGATGACATGTAAAATAATACCCACATAAAAGTAGAACTCCTTACTGACATTAATAAAGTAATGTTTATTGAGACAGGTATTAGGGGTGACGTTACTCAACGTTCTAAGTGATATGCTAAAAAAATAATCCATACATAAAAGTTTATAAGGAAAATAAGCAAAGGATTCATCTTCTACCCAAGTGAGAATACGTTCTTTATTATCGTGCACTTTAACAAGTTTTGAGGAACGGCCTGATGATAGTCAAAATACACTGCGTTATAGAATTCAATCAAAGCCAAAGACTCAAAAATATATATCGATCACAAAAGGTTAATGAAAGCAGAAGATAAAAATGAACTCGAGAAAAATCCGTTCAAATTAATGAACATTTCGGTACATGGCGAAACAATGGAAAACGTGCGCAAACGTGTAGTTGTTAAACTTGACACATTGTAGGAGTATTTGTATAGACCAGAAGTTCTCATATGAAAACTCAACTTTCACAGTCATGCTATCTTCTGTAAAAATCTAGTGGCTTTGGAATGGCGAAAAAACGAAGTTTTGTTCAACAGGCCGCTATATGTAGGGCTTTGTGTCCTGGATATTTCCAAGACATACGATTACGCTCTAAATAATATTTTTGTTATAAAGCAAGCTAACAAAAACGTGATAGGTCTTCAAAAAGACGAATGTTGCCACAAAATCTTAACAAAGTTCGTTGGCGAAAAGTCCCATATACTGTTTGGGCCCGGTACGTATTTGGGACTTACAGAGCCTTCAAATTGTATGTAAGTGCTCCCTTTTTTTCTCTTCCTGCCCCTACAAGGGTGAGGATAACTTTTCGGTATACATTTAACACCTTGTATATAGCTTCATACATAGTGGACAAGACAACGAAATTCGGAGCTATTTTTTACACTTTTCTGTATAAAACAAATAAAACATATGCGTGTTTTGTTTACTATATGTGCGGCTGCTAATCTGAAAAATTTCATCCGCTTCTAGCGAAATCGCGGTAAAATTTCAGCCACAACCACGTCTCACAACCGTGAGATAGGTGGTTACAGTCTGTAAAGGAATCAACACGACGATCGAGCAAAAGCCTCGTGCATCCTATGAACACGGAGCGACCCAAGGACAACCGCCTTCTGCATCTTTCCCGCAAGTGTTCTAGCATATTGTTGACACGCAGGGATGCTTTTTAGGCCATTATCAAGTGAAAGCTTGGCACCTCCAAGAGCGCCGATGATAAGGAAGATCAGTTTAACAGAATACTTCGGGTACAATCGTTGTAACTCCCTTATAAGGTCTAATACCTCTCTTTCTTTTCATTCTCCTTGGCTATGATGTTTTTGTCAGCTGGTGCCGAAAATTCGATAACGAACATGGTTCGCTTCTCGAAGTCAAAAAGAACCATGTCAGTCCTCGAGTGAGCAACAGAAACAATTGTCGAAAATATAAAGTTCCAGTATATGCAGCACTTCCCATTCTTGACAATTGACTCAATTTCCCTAGGAGCATTTAGAGGAGCGATATTAAGGTGAATGCCGTAGGAGTGACAGAGATGGTAATAAAGCACTCTTAGTGCAGCATTGTGCCTTTGAATGTACGTCGCTCCCGCGTGAGTTGGACAACTAGATAGTATGTGAGCTAAATGCTCGGGGTGTGCATGGCACGCCCTGCAGCTATCATCAGGAATGTCTTGGCTCAAAACGGGTCTCTACCATTTGCAACTCTATGTGCTGTACCCCGAATACTCCTGTTATGAAGACATTCAAGACTCAATATTCCGCGACCCCCTTGACGGCGTGAGATGTACAGTCGCGGAACGCAAGACTTAAGATGCATGCTTTTGTTCATGTGCATAACCTTTCTTTTTCCGATATCAAGAGATCTGAGCTCTTTCTTCGTCCATGGAACTACTCCCAATGAATAGAGTAGTACCGGGACGGCAAGCATTTTTCTTGCAGATACTTTGTTCCTCGCCGACAGTTCGGAAGACCAAATCTGTCGGGTGAGACGTTTGTATCTGCTTCGGAGAGTATCCTTTATAGATGTCACATCCTGAATGCGGCTCTGTGGCACGCCCAGGTATGTTTAAGTCTCTCCAGCGCAAAGGTGTCGTATGGCGCTTCTATTAACGAGCTCAGGATCTTCAGGGATGCCATTAAGTTTTCCTAGCTTCAAATAAACCTTGGCGCATCAGTCAATCACACATCAGTCAATCACACATTGCGCGTACTGTCGCGTACTGTCTTGCCCAGCCTATCTTTATGGCAAGTTGATGCATTCGGCTTCTGGTCTTATGATCAGCCGTTAGTTTTGTTTTACGGTTCGCATTGGCCAAAGCTCTCGCTGCATTATACACACAATAATTGATAGCCCAGAGGTCGGATTCACCGGAAAAATTTCCACGAAGCTCGTCATCCATTTCAGCCGCACAGAGCATGCGGCCGTGCCATGTAACTCCGTTCACGGGCCACACTCGCATCGTAGCACTCTAGCAAGTCGTGATTCAGTTGCTCCGTCCACCCAAAGGTCGCGAGATCCCGCCGATCCATCGCATTGAATCCATTTTCATTGGCTCTTCCATCTCTAGATTGGTCGGCATTGTTGGCCAACCCATTGTCGGGAGCCCTGCGCGTTCTGTTGTTTTGAACCTCACTTACTACAACTATGTTTGGTGTTGTCATTGTTGTTCGCACGAGAAGCTAGGGAAAGGGGTTCGTCAATCCTTGTAGAGCCCCGCATGCAAGGATAAGGCTGCGTACTCTGAGAGGTCGCCCGGTATCCCAGAGTCACCGTTCTAGACACCTCACCCAGGTGCCATTCAGCTTTCGGCACGGTTTTCACACCTCCGCTTGGTGGTTAATTCCTTCGGGACCATCCCTGGAAAATTGTCCATGACCGCCTATTTATTTTTATAACCATATTCAGCAGAAACCCTTGGTACAGGGACCCTCTATCTGCAACCCGAGGACGCGTTCGGTGGCTTTGTCATAGGCCCTTCG
>NC_046664.1:142279869-142283914 GCF_010883055.1 Belonocnema kinseyi | reverse complement strand
TGAGAAGAGAATAAACGTGAATAGTGAATAGATGTATGGAAAATTATGCGTGCTTGAGAGAGAATATATGTTATATTGTAAATACGGTATATGTGAAAATTCATTGTAATGAATAAAATGATGGATATTTTGATGCTACTTACTAATAATAAACAACAAAAATTATGTTTGAATGTATAGTTTTCTTTATTCGAACATCAATTCCCTTTTAGTTTATATATAAGTCATTTTAAGACTAGTTTAAATTCTATTTTAACATTACTTCATAGTTGGTTTAACGTTTATTCAGCATTGCTTTAACGTTAATTCACAATAGCAGAAACTTGATTTAATCTTACAGCGGGCGGGCTGTCGTAAAATTTACGACAACTACCCGAATACCCCTCCTCTACAGGAATTGCTTTGTTAAAAGTTACAGGGTTGAATTTGGTCCGCTGAAATGTTACCAATGAATAGAGTTGAGTGAACATTGCACAAATTGCCTATACAAAGTCACTGAATTTGTGTGCATGCCTTGATCTATAATGAATACCTCTATTGTCCAGTTTCTGATTCGAACTCTGTCGCCAACTTTAAACTGTGACCTTTTCTTGGGTATATTTAACAGTTTTTTGAAGCGTTGAATGAGCTCCGATATTTAACATTGCTGTACTTGGAGAAGAGAGTACACGCAGAAAAAAAGAACCTTAAATTTTACTGAAAACCAAGTTAAAGCTACCGATCTTCCTAGTACGTATGTGGACAACATGACAGACCAGTAAATGTTACAATTATAGGAAAATAAGTATGACTATGAATGATGGTTACTAGTACAGATTCTCAAGTGGTGCTGACCTGCGGATCAGTAGATTTTACTGATCCAGTCGCTATTCCGTACAGTTCATGGATGCTGCAATTACGAATTATCATGTCTCTTTAACGAATAATATAAAGAGATCTAAATTATGTTATCGGCGTAGACTACAGTTAAGGTCAGCACTATAAATTGTGAAAAAGTATTGCTAAAAATAATTAATATATAAGCGCCCGGTTATTTCTTATAAATATTTTCGGATATACTTATAATTAATCGTTATTTGTAAGTTATAATGCTTATGATACAATTAAAATTTCGCACGCAATAGAGAGGATTCGAACGCATAAACCTAAGCACGCATGTCAACAGTCTTAATCGCTACACTAGTATACGAGTTGCGATCTGTAAAATAATTTTGAAATGCATTTGTAAAAAAAAGGATATGTTTTTTAGGTGATGCAATCGATTCATTGCCGATTGCGTCGTGAATTCACCCGGTGCTTCGCGCGGATAGGTTGCGTTGCGACTTTAGGGGCGAGTTAAGTAAACGGATCGGATCGGTAGCATGTACTGATGTTTCGGTAATGGTTGTTCAGTATGTCATACGAGGGAATAGAAGTTTATATTACTGAAGGATAACCGTTGAATTAACCTTAATTTCATTGTGACATTTACACAGTAGTTTTTGTTTTTGTATTCTTTTTCGAGCTTTATGACAGAAAAACCTTTTCGTATTGAAATCTTCAAGCGGATAAATTGATGAATACTCACTACTATTTTAATCATATTAAAAGTGTATTTTTGAATATAATTAGATTTCGAGGGATGCTCGCATTATAACAAAAGTATATCAATGAAAACTTAATAAACAAAAGTTTAGTTTTTGCATTGTTTTTCGTATTTTTGTCAAGAAAAAGCTTTTTTTACCGAACTCTAACAATGGATGATTAGATGAATAATCACTACCATTTTGTATATATTAAAACAAAATTTTCAAATAAAATTTGATTTTGAGTGAACCTACATTATAAAAAAGTATATCAATGAACATTTAATAAACAAAAGTGCACTTTTTGCATTGATTTTCGTATTTTTAAGAGAAAAAAAACTTTTTTACCGAAGTCTAACAGCTGATAAGTTTATATTATTATTAATATTCTGGGTTGAGACTGTCGCATCCCCTGACGCTTGGGTGATCCCGTTGCGTCAACTTATAATCCTTAAGCACGGGCCCAAAGCCCTTTCATAAAGAGAGGACTGCAGCCACGCTGTTGGCTTATATTTCAGACTCTCTGTTGCAAAAGCTGTCTCTGAGTGTTACACGTTTCCTCAAAATCGTAGGGCAGTGACAGAGAATATGAGTAGAAGTCTCATTATCCTTTCCGCACAGACGACAGAGGGGACTTTCTTCAAGCCCTATCTTATGTCTGTGACACCGGAGGTTTTCATGTCCTACAAACATTTCTGTCAAGACTTTGAATTCATTCCTCCCGATCTTAAGTATTTCTTTCGCTCGATAAGGGTGTGGCTTTGAGCTCAAGAGTTTTTTAGCCTGTCTGCAGCCAGAGACCGCATCCAACTTATTCTGATGTTCCTCGGTCAGCCAACTGTTAATATCTTCAGTGACCAACCTACTGGAAATGCCTACAACTGGCTCAGGTCCAGTAAAATTTCCCTTTGCTGCTAGCTTTGCTAGCCTGTCCGATATCTCATTGTCCCTGATGCCACTGTGTCCAGCCATCCAGAGCAGAGTGACTCGGTTTTCTGTCGCTAGCTTATTTAGTGTCTCAAAGCACTCCCATACTAGCAGCGACGTGGTCGTTGTTCCATTCAGAGCCATGATAGCAGCCCTGTTATATAAGCAGATGCAAATGTTTCTTTCTCCGCCATACTCCATTGCCTTATAGGCGCACTGGATCAAGGCCATAATTTCAGATGGTAGAACTGTTGCGTAGGACCTTATCGCAATTCTGAAGCCCAATCCGTTCTTTCTACGATATACACCTGCTCCAAGCGTTATCCTTGTTCTTGAATCCATCTGTAAACCGGTTGTCTCAATCACTGGGCAGGTCTGCCTCACCGTTAGCCCATTCCGCATAACTGTCGAGATATTGCGATCGTTTACCAAATTAAATCTCCAGGCCGCCTTTACAGCCACGACCTCTATGGTGAAATGGAGGGGCTCCAAACCTATTAGTGTCCCCAGGGTCATCGTGGGTGTCGACTTCGAGGCACCAGTGATACCCCTCAGAATCAGTCCCTTGATTTCGTCCAGTCGGTACTTCACAGTACAAAGTTCGGAATTGGTGTACCAGACGACTGCTGCATAGGTTAATCTGGGTTGCAGGATCGCTACATAGATCCACATAAGTGTGTCCGATTTGAAGCCCTAGCTTTTCCCTATGGCTCTTCTACATAACCAAAGAGTGGCTACTAGCTTCTTGCACTTGTTTTTCAGGTGCTCGTTCCATGACAGCTTATTATCCAGAATGATTCCTAGATATTTGACTTGCCCTTTGATTTTCAGTTTTTGTCCAGCCAATTTCAATGTAATCGTGGTTCCCCACTTGTACCTTCTGGTGAACACAACTGCATTCGTCTTACTCGGATTGACTGATAGTCCAGTTCTCTTACACCATGAATCTACTATTCTTAGTGCTTGCTGTATTACTCCGAAGAGCGCATCCAGTTGCTGACCGCGCACGATAACCAGTATATCGTCCGCATAGCCTATAACGAGGAGGCCCTGATTCGTGAGTAGATAAAGCAATTTATCCACTACCAGGCACCACAGCAAGGGTGATAGAACACCTCCCTGCTGACATCCCGAGTAAACGGGTATTGGTCAACATGTAGCAGGTCCATTCCACGACTGCACTAGACACACCAGATGCAATCATGGCCCCCCTGATCACCTCTCCAGAGGTGTAGTTAAAGGATCCTTCGATGTCCATGAAAGTTTCAATCGCGAGACCTTTCTGCTTTAAGGTGAAACGGTAACTTTCTCCAAAAAGTTTCAGCAAAACCACTCGCAAAATAATGCATTAATTCAAATTTTATTAAAAGTATATCGAAATCTATTGCGGGCTTCTCTTCAAAATTAATTTTTTTCATTTTAAAAAATTTTTATGAACAAAATCTGAGATGATCGAATTCCGAAAATTTTGGATGTTAAAAATGGGAGAAGCCCGCCATGCGGAAAGTACTAATAAACATAATATCAATAAAAAAGATTAAATTATTCATTTA
>NC_046664.1:142278182-142279769 GCF_010883055.1 Belonocnema kinseyi | reverse complement strand
AGTTATTGGAAATACGTGTCAAACTCCATGAGGCTTGCACCACCTCTACATACAACTTGTTTACAACAATATTTTTTTAACGAATTTATGACTATCTCGCCCAACATGTGATCTTTCAAATTCTTAAAACCTATTCAATGTTTCTATTGAAAAACATGAGCATTTCCTGGAGAAATTAAAAATTCCCTAATACTCTACGTGAACGAAAATTTAATTTTATGATTAGGTGAAAAATTCCCCAAAACCCAACTTAAACAAAATTATAATCTTCAGAAGTAAATCTTTTGTGATATAAGATATATACAGATGTCTACTGTATAGTTTTACTTTAAGAAGGCCGTAAATAATGATTATATTGTGAGTGTGGTTTTTCCACTGATTAAGCCTAATAATGGATGGAAAATTTATGAATCTTAAGGGACCACTGTCCCCATTTGAATAATAAAGGTAGTTAAATGCGTCAGTATTCAATTAATTGCCACCTACCTGCTCCACTAAGCCTAGACCAGTGGTCGGCACGCTCTTGCCCTGGCTGCCCTACGACCTACTTTCAGGGCAGTACCTGCGAGCTTGGCTCAGTAAAGGTAGTTAAATTTGCAATTAAAGGAATGAATTTTTAACTAAAATGGTAATTATTTAACCAAAAAATGAAGTTCGAATCAAATAGAGGGATTCTTAATACAATAGATTAAGTATCAACCAAAAAATTTAGTTTTCTACTAAAAAAGATAAATCTTCAGCTCTCTTTAATCAATAATTAAATATTTAAATTTTCAACCAAATGAACCAAGTTTCATTCAAAAAGTTCAATTTTTAACCCAGAATGTTTTCAAGTAAATATATAAATTTGGAACCAAATTTCTGAGTAAGTAAATATTAATTTTGGATCCAAGAAGATAATCGAATTTTCAGCAAAGTCGTTAAATTTTCTACCAGAAAAATAGATTATTAATTAAATTGGTAGATATTTAACCAAAAAAATCAAGTTACAACAAAATAAATTGATTCTCAATCCAAAATAATAAGTATCAACATAAAGTTTAATTTCCTACTGAAAAAATAAATTGTTAAATTCTCAGTTAAATAATTTATGGTTTGAGAAAGAAATTAATTTTCGATAATATAGTAAAATTTTCAGTTGAAAAAAAATCAATTTTCAATGAAAAAAATACAAAGAATTTTCAACAAAGCAGTTTAATTTTCAACGAATGAATTGAAGTTTCATTTAGAAAGCTAACTTTTTCACTTAGAATATTAATTTTCTACGGAAAATACCAGTTTTCAATTTAAAAAAATTTCCATCAAAAATCAAATATTTCAATTTATAACGACAGAAATAAAGTTTCAAGCAAAAAGGAGAGTTTTTAACCTAGAATATTAATTTTATACCAAAGAAGACAAATTTTCAAATAAAAAAAAGCATTTTTTTACTCAAATAGTTGATTTTTTATATAAAAATTAATTTTCTACGAAATGCCTTAATTCTTATCTGAGCACAAATTTCCGTAAAAAAAGGAATATTTAAGCAAATAGTTGAATTTTCAAACAAAAAATATAACATTTTCACCCAGAATGGAAGTTATATTT
>NC_046664.1:142276472-142278082 GCF_010883055.1 Belonocnema kinseyi | reverse complement strand
AAATCGAAACTAATTTTTTTGGTACCTGAATGCTAGTTTTGAAACAAAGTACAGACTCACAAAACATTAGAGATATATGTGATGGATCGAAAGTGCCAAACAGTTTCTTTTTCATGTTTTCATGGATCCAAACAATTAAAGTTTATTAAAGAGGAATATTAAAAAGTGATTATTTTGTACAGAATAGTATCCTGAAATTAAAAAAAATTGAAAACAGTACACTTGAGTTTCGGTTTATGGGCAAAATGAATCAAAATTTTCCCTTCACAATTTTTCCAGGCTTAGGACTGGCAGCATCTTTTACTCTTCTATTTCTATTGTACAATTTTCCTTATTTTTTTTTGCTGGCGTGTTTAAAAATTTGTGGGAAATATGTGTTATTAATAATTGTTTCTTTTGTAATATTATTGTAATATTAATATAAGTTAAAGTGAAATAAATACTAAGATAAGCAACAAATTTCCCTTCCGCTCGTATACTATTCATTTCATTTTTTTATACAACTATATTCTAATACTGCGGAATCGTGAAGTAATAATATTTCATGTACAGAGGTGGCTGAAAGTCTTCGCTTGCCTCTTTTTTGATTACTGATAAAGTTGTCTTAATTTTAATTATGCCGAAACTAAAAAAATTTGTCTTTAAAGGATTGATTGCTTTTAAACTTCTGTATAAAGTTAGGCCAGGGTGAAGCAAATTTGTCTATTTTTTAAGTATATATTGTAGAAATAGTGTACATTTCAAGATTTTTCTGAATGTTAAATAACTTCCGAGATAATCAACATCTTTCAATGTTCTTAGGCTCATTTTTAATTTATTTTTTCAGCGTATCACACCAGCAGTTAGAAAATTGTAAAAGCATCTAATCTGTAGGCAAATTATAATCAAAATTAAATGAATATATATTTTGAGAAATTTAATAGAAACTTCATGATTATATGGTTCATATATTCTATAAATATACTTTTGTTACCACAAAGAATATTGCAATTTTCCCAACTTGTTTGTTACAATTACAAGTTATTTCAATTCGATGACAACACTTTTACGACTGATACCCATAAGCTCTTGTAGAACGGAAAAAATTGCTTGAAAATAAGCCAAAAACAGTAAAAAATATTGATTATTTCGGAAGTTATTGATCATTTAAGAAAACATTGAAATTTACACAATTTTTGCAATTTCAACTTTAAAAAACGACAAAGTTGCTTCATGTATAAAATTAGTACAAAATGTACAAACTAAAAATAGATATATATATAATTAAAAGTTTGTCATAAGGGCGACCGCAGAATTTCGCCGGGAGCGGGTGCTAATCTGAAAAACTGCACTCGCTCCCAACGAAATCGCGGTAGCCACAACCACGTCTCCCGAACGTGATTTTTGATTTAATATGGTTTGAAAAGTGAATAAATCAATTTAAAATCTAAGAAAGCATTTTAAATCATTTTTAAAAAATCGAGAGTTTAAGGGTTTTTCATGTAATTTAAAAATATTTCAAATTATTCAAACGAATTTTAAAAGATTTCAAAATATTTAAAAGAGTTCAAGATATTTTTAATGAATTTATGAGATTTTAACTCATTTTGAAAAATTTTTGAGAAATTTTA
>NC_046664.1:142275223-142276372 GCF_010883055.1 Belonocnema kinseyi | reverse complement strand
TATTTGAAGCGAGGATAACTTAATGGCATCCCTGCAGATCCTGAGCTCGTTGATAGAAGCGCCATACGACACCTTTGCGCTGGAGAGACTTATACATACCTGAGCGTGCCACAGAGCTGCATTTAGGATGTGACACCTATAAATGATACTCTCCGAAGCAGATAAAAACATCTCATCCGACAGATTTGGTCTTCCGAACTGTCGGCGAGGAACAAAGTATCTGCAACGAAAATGCTTGCCGTCCCGGTACTACTCTATTCATTTGGAGTAGTTCCATGGACGAAGAACGAGCTCAGATCTCTTAATATCTTCACAACAGGATTATTCTGGGTACAGCACATAGAGTTGCAAATGAAAGAGACCCTCTGTCTGGTACAGAGGGTTTCATTTTTGCATACCAAGACGGTGTCATATCCACCTTAACATACCGTCGCCACATTTTGAGCCAAGACATTCCCGATGATAGCTGCAGGGCGTGCTATGCACACCTCGAGCATTTAGCTCACATACTATCTAGTTGTCCAACTCACGCGGGAACGATCTACATTCAAAGGCACAATGCGGCACTAAGAGTGCTTTATTACCATCTCTGTCACTTCTACGACATTCACCTTAATATCACTCCTCTAAATGCTCCTAGGAAAATTGAGTCAATTATCGAGAATGGGAAGAGCCGCATATACTGGAACTTTATATTCTCGACAATTGTTTCTGTTGCTCACTCGAGGCCTGACATCTTCTTCTTGACTTCGAGAAGCGAACCATTTTCGCTATCGAATGTTCGGCACCAGCTGATAAAAACATCATAGCCAAGGAGAATGAAAAGAAAGAGAGGTATCGAGACCTTATAAGGGAGTTGCAACGATTGTACCCGGAATATTCTGTTAAACTGATCGTCCTTATCATCGGCGCTCTTGGAGGTGCCAAGCTTTCACTTGTTAATGGCCTAAAAAGCATCCCTGCGTGTCAACAATATGCTAGAACACTTGCGGGAAAAGTGCAGAACGCGGTTGTCCTTGGATCACTCCGTGTTCTTACGGTGCACAAGGCTTTTGCTGGATCGTCGTATTGATTCCTTCACAGACTGTAACCACCTATCTCACGGTTGGGAGGCGTGGTTGTGGCTGAAATTTTACCGCGATTTCGCTG
>NC_046664.1:142271212-142275123 GCF_010883055.1 Belonocnema kinseyi | reverse complement strand
CTTCATACTTGCCAGGGGGCACTAGACTGTATTTCCGATTTTCTTTTAGATATCACTGCAGTCATTGCCGTGCTCAGCCAAACCTACCGTTTCGCCTTAATTGTCTTTCAATTAGGTTAACTGCAGTGCTTAGGGCCATCTCAGTCGAGTGACCAGTCCTACAGGCGTGTTGTTGCTTGTGTAGAGGACCACTTTACAAGACCTTATCGCGGATATATCTGTCCACGAGTCTTTCCACTGTTTTTAGTAGAAAATATGTGAAACTAATAGGTCGGAATTCCTTGGGTGAATTATAACCGATCCTGTCTGTCTTCAGAATATAGACTACTCTCGCACCCATCCATGCTGTCGGAACATAAATCAACGTCAGACTAGCCCTAGCAAGTCTCACAAACGGCCCAATGATGATCTTACCAGCCCTCTGTAAGAGGACTGGATATATACTATCCGGATCGGGAGACTTGTAAGGAGTGAAGGACTTCAGGGCCCATCTGACCCTAGCTGGGGTGCCAATCTCGTTAGCTGGCCGCCGTTTCGGGACCAGTTGGGCCACAGGCGGCTTTGATTACTTTGGAGGTGTCGTCCCCTCTTCTCCTAACTTTGTGAAACTCGGGAAATGTTCATTGGTCAGGTGAGCCAAGGTATCCCCGTCAGACTCTGAGTATCCCCGCCGGTGTGTGTCTCTCCAGCCTTTCGGAGTTTTGAAGGCCGACAATTACTTTCATAAGTGGATTTATTGGCTTTTGTGAAAATCTCGGCAGCCAGCTCCAGGGTATCTACGTCTCTCGTTGACCATTGGCACTCCTGAGGGTGCACTTTTTAAATCTATGGAAAACAGTATCCAGTCTGTTCTTCTTGGATTTCTGACCCACTTAGGGCCGATGGGTACAGAGGATTCCAACACGAACTCAATCAGTAAGTGATTTGAGATAGTGGGTTCATCTGAGACTCTCCACTTCTTGATATTACCTGTAAATCTACCGGTACAGACAGTGATGTCAATGACTTCTTCCCTGACCGAATTATGAAACGTCGGGGTGTTCCCCGTATTAAGAATATCTAAATCAGTGGCCATTAGGTATTCCAATAGGTCGTTACCTCATGAGTTGATGTCCGTGCTACCCCACAAAGTATGGTGGGAGTTAGCATCGCACCACAGCAGAAGAGGAAGACCCCTTATCTTGCGGTATTTCACCAGTGTACGTACTTTCGATGGTGGATTAGTGTCGCTGTCATATGGAAAGTAAGCCGATCCCATGACTAGACTTCCTCTTCCTTCAAGATCCATGACTATCACCATCATGTCTCTGGAACATAGCTCAAGCAGCGGAACAACGTGGACTCCCTTATAAGTTTATAAATAATCACTACCATTTTCTCATATTAGAAGTGTAGTTTTGGATATAAGCTGATTTCGAGAGAAGACCGGCTTATAAAAAAGTATATCAATAAACACTTAATAAATAAAAGTGAAATTTTTGCATTATTTTTTCGGAGTCTTGGTAAAAAAAACACTTTTTTACCGAAATCTATGCAGGGAGAAATTTATGATTAACAGCTTCCATTTTATTTAAATTAAAATTGTAGTTTCAATTATAATTTGATTTCAATTTTAGGCTGCCTTATAAAAAAGAATAACAATAATCATGCAATAAAACAAATAGAAATATTTGTATCATTTTTTGAGGTTTTTGGCAAAAGAGAAAAACTTCTTCTACCGAAATCTAACCCAGGGATAAATTGATGAATAATCACTTCCCTTTTATTCATATTAAAGGAGAAGTTTCAAATATAATATTATTTCGTGAAAAGCCCGCAATATGAAAAACATACCCATAAACATTTAATAAACAAAAGTGAAATTTTTATATTATCTTTCGAGTTTTTTGGCAGAGAAAAAAAACAAGATTTTTTCTGACGAAAGCTACGAAGGGATAAATTGTTCAATAATCACTTCCATCTTATTCATATTAAAAGAATAGTTTCCAATACCATTTTATTTCAAGAGTAGGCGCCTTGTAAAAAAGTTTATGAATAAACATTTAATAAAAAAAGAGCAATATTTTATTATTTTCCAAGTGTTTTAGATAAAAAAAAACATTTTTGCCGAAGTCTACCAAGGGATAAATTGATGAATACTCACTTCCATTTTATTCATGTCAAAAGTGTAGTTTCGCATATAATTTGAATTCGGGAGAAGCCCGTCTCATGAAAAAATATATCAATAAATATTAAATAAAGAAAAGTGCAATATTTTTATCATGTTTTGAGATTTTGGCAGAAAAAAAAGACTTTTAAGAAAAATGACCAAGGGATAAGCTGATGAATAATCTCTTCCACTTTATTCATATTGAGTGAGTAGTTTCAAGAAAATTTGATTTCTAGAGATGCCTGCCTTATAAAAGATATACTTATAAACATTTAATAAAGAAAAATGCAATTTTGGTATTATTTTTCGAGCTTTTGGCAGAAAAAAACAAGATCATTTTACTGAAATCTACCATGGGATAAACTGATGAAAATCACTAACATTTTATTCATATAGAAAGTGTAGTTTCGGGTATCATGTGTTTTCGAGAGTAGGCCGAGTTATAACAAAGTATACCAATAAACATGTAATATACAAAAGTTCTATTTTTGTATTATTTTTCGAGTTTTTTGGTAGAAAAAACGTTGTTTACCGAAATCTACCAAGGAATAAACTGATAAATAATTATTTCCATTTGATTTATATTAAAAGTGTTGTTTCGAATATAATTGCATTTTGAGAGAAGTCCGTATTAGGAAAATGTATACCAATAAAAATTTGATAAATAAAAGTGCAATTTTTATATTATTTTGCTAGATTCTTGGCAAAATAAAACTTTTTTGCCGAAATCTACCAAGGGATAAATTGTTGAGTAATCACTTCGATTTTATTAATATTAAAAGAGTAGTGACGAATGTAATTTTATTTCGAGCGAGTTTCGCCTTATAAGAAAGTATACCCATAATCATTTAATAAATAAAACTGCAGTTTTGTATTATTTTTCGTAATTTTTGACGAAAAAAAAACTTGTTTACCCAAATCTACCAACAGATGAATTGATGAATAATAGCTTCCATTTTATTGATATTAAATGTGTAGTTTCTGATATAATTTGATTTCGAGAGTAGGCCGCCTTATAAGAAAATATATCAATAAACATTTGGTAAAGAAAAGTGGAATATTTGCATCATTGTTCAGTGACATCTTTACTGGCTTTTTGAAAGATGTCGGATTTAATTGACCCAATAATTAAATTTGTTTGCAGAAATTTTTCATTGACATCGCTTTAATTATACCAGAGCTAAAAAAATGTCTCTTTAAAAGGTTGATTGTTTTCCAAATTGGGTTTAAAATAAGCCCAGGGTGAATCCCATTTGTCTAGTTTTTAAGTAGATATTGCAAAAATAGTGTAAATTTAAATGTTTTCTTAAATTTTCAGTAACTTCCGAAATAGTCAACGTTTTTCAATGTTCTTGGGCTCATTTTGAAGCTCTTTTTCACCGTATTTTTTTGCCTACAGATGTTTTCAAACTTATCCGACTTTTTTATTACAACTTCAAGTTCTTGCAATTCGAAAAGGAATTTTTTAAGATTCATACTCGTAAGCTGTTGTGATATGGTGAAAAAAGGTTCAAAATGAGTCCAAGAACATTCAAAGACATTGACTATTTCGGAAGTTATTGAAAATTCAAGACAAAGTTTAAATTTACACTATTTTAGCAATATCTACTTAACAACTAGACAAATTGGCTTCACCCTGGGCTTATTTTAAACAGAATTTCGAAAACAATCAACGCTTTAAAGAGACCTTTTTTCAGCTTCGGTTTAATTACAGTAAAAAATACAAAAAGAAAACGATGTTTCTGAGTCCAAACTTCTGCAG
>NC_046664.1:142269202-142271112 GCF_010883055.1 Belonocnema kinseyi | reverse complement strand
GCAAAAGAGGAGTGGGCTCATGGTTTCGCCCTGAAAGACACCTCTCTGAAACGTGACCTTGTTAGTTGTCACACGATTTTTGCCAGATGAGATAGTGAATCTTGTTTTCCAAGGCGGCATCAATCACGCTGGTAGAATGCTGCATCTTTGCAGACACATCTATCGGTGAGCAGGTTCTCCCGACATCCGGCTACGCCTTTCTTTAAGCCTCGTTGTTCATTCATTTCTTGCCACACAGGTTCAATTGCCCGAACAATCCTATCATTTAGGATAGCTGTGAATATCTTATAAAGCGTGTTCAGACAAGCTATTGGCCTGTAGTTCTTCGGGTCAGCTAAGTTGCCTATTTTCGGCAGGAGTATTGTGCGCTCTTCCACCAACGACTCTGGAATCGGCTCTTCCGACTTCAAATATGAGGTGGAAATACGGGCCAAATGCTGATGGGTTGAAGGAAACTTCTTCCACCAGAAGGTTTTGATACAATCTGGTCCCGGTGCGGAATAGTTCTTCATCGCTCTTAATACTTTTTTCACTTCTTCGGTAGTGATGGGTGGGCATTCTTTATCAGGTGTTATGAGGGTAACACATAACTCCTTGAAGCTATATATATTTTCTGAGTCTTCGTCCAGTCTATGCTGAACTTCGTAGACTTCTCTCCAAAATACTTCGACCTCCTCTGGTTTGCGTGGTTGTTCGACAGTAACTGCAGGGTCTTGGAAGAGTCGAGATGGGTCAGAGAGAAACTGTTGATTTTCTCTGACCCACCTCTACCTCCGCTCTAGACTTCTCTTAGCGTCAGATAGTATACGTATTCTCTCAACAATATGCTGCCTGATGGTCAGCAGCTTTGTCTTGTTAAGTGTGTGATGACGGGTCCGGAGTTCGCGCGCGAACTTTCGAACCTTGGCGGTAAAATTCCTGCCAGATGGGATGTAGTCAATCACACATTCTATGCGGGACGCGTACTGTTTTGCCCAGCCTATCTTTATGGCAAGTTGATGCATTCGTCTTTTGGTCTTATGATCAGCCGTTGGTTTTGTTTTACTGTTCGCCTCGGCCAGAGCTCTCGCTGCATTATACACACAATAATTGATAGTCCAGAGGTCGGATTCACCGGAAAAATGTCCACGAAGCTCGTCATCCATATCAGCTAGATCTTTAGGCTTGAGAGAAACCTTGGTGTTGATGTTTTTCCGGGTCGTAAAGCATCGCTCTTCATCTATTGGATGCCTGCCCGCGGTTGGTCTTAGTGTTGCCTCTCTTTCTTTGTTATCGGCTTGTTCTAGCTGTGGTAGAGTAGGCGTTCCGCTTACATAGCCCCTTTTACGGAGTAGTTCAGCATGGTTTTGCAGACGTTGCTGCGAAAAGTGCGACAGCTCCGGGTGTATCTCGCACCACAGAGCATGCAGCCGTGCCATGTAACCCTGCTCACGGGCCACACTCAAATCGTAGCACTCTAGCAAGTCGTGATTGAGTTGCTACGTCCACCCAAGGGTCGCGAGATCCCGCCGATCCATCGCATTGAATTCATTTTCATTGGCTCCCCCAGCTCTAGATTGGTCGGCATTGTTGGCCGACCTATTGTCGGGAGCCCTGCGCGTTCTGTTGTTTTGAACCGCACTTACTACAACTATGTTTGGTGTTGTCATTGTTGTTCACACGAGAAGCTAGGGAAAGGGGTTCGTCCATCCTTGTAGAGCCCCGCATGCAAGGATAAGGCTGCGTACTCTGAGATGTCGCCCGGTTTCCCAGAATCACCGTTCTCGACACCTCACCCAGGTGCCATTCAGCCTTCCGCACGGTTTTCACACCTCCGTTTGGGGGTTAATTCCTTCGGGACCACCCCTGGACAATTGTCCGCGACTGCCTATTTATTTTTGTAACGATATTCAGCAGAAACCCTTGGTACA
>NC_046664.1:142266986-142269102 GCF_010883055.1 Belonocnema kinseyi | reverse complement strand
GTCAAGTTGGTTTTTTAAAAATGAGTCATACCGAATCACTCGGTATGGCGACTTTATTCAATGGTAAATTACAGATGTAACTTATGAGACTGAAGAATATGGGCTGTCTCAAAGAATAGAGCGAGCCTTTATATAGCTGTAGAGTAGAGTAGGGATGGGTCAGAGTACAATGTGTAACATCATTGCGACACAGTTAAAAGTTTATCACGCTAACCCTTCGAGATTGTCTGCCTTCCAAAAATTCACAAGACAGGTGCCCCACTTAGGCCGATCGTTT
Source organism: Belonocnema kinseyi (assembly GCF_010883055.1). Classification (NCBI taxonomy): domain Eukaryota; kingdom Metazoa; phylum Arthropoda; class Insecta; order Hymenoptera; family Cynipidae; genus Belonocnema; species Belonocnema kinseyi. The sequence goes on along the minus strand of NC_046664.1, from coordinate 142,268,825 downwards.
CTCATGTAGGTAGTGCTACTTACCAATCAGCAGCATTCACCAAAAATATCATTGCAAATAGTATTGAAGCTCCTAAATCAAGAGTGCTTAACAGCTTCGATTTAGTGAAGAAAATGAGGAATGTCAGGATTCCGGAAAATCATGTCTTCGCGTCATTAGACGTGGTTTCCCTTTTTACAAATGTGCCGAAATTAGTTATTGACGACCTTAGAAAAAATTATATCAACAAACACTTAATAAATAAAAGTGCAATTTTTGTATTATTTTTTGAGATTCTTGGCAAAAAATTTGTTTTTATTGAAATCTGCCAAGGGATAAATTGATGAATAATTGCTTCCATTTTATTTATATTAAAAGTGTTGTTTAGAATATAATTTGATTTCAGAAGTAGGCCGCCTTATACAACAGTATAACAATAAGCACTTAATAAAGAAAAGAGCAATATTTGTATTATTTTTCGAGTGTTTTAGATAGAAAGAACCTTTCTACCGAAATCTACAAAGGGATAAATTGATGAATATTCACTTCCATTTTATTTATATTAAAAGAGTACTTTGGAATTTAATTTGATTTCGAGAAAAGCCCGTATTGCACAAAATATGACAATAAAGATTTAATAAGCAAAAGTGCAATATTTGTATTATTTTTTTTATTTTTTCGCAAAAAAAAATAAAAATTTTTATCGAAATCTACCAAGGGAGAAATTGACGAATAATCACTTCATTTTATTCATATTAAAAGTGTAATTTCGAATATAATTTAATTTCAAGAGTAGGCGACCTTATAAGATAGTATATCAATAAGCATTTACTAAACAAAAGAGCAATATTTAGTTACGGATGACCTGAAAACGGGTATTTTACCGAAAGAGGTGTTGAAGTCACATTGTATGTCCAGTATGTCGACGAAATATTAGAGCTCTTCCAGAAAATGAAGTAGAAAACGTTCTACAAGTTTTTAATTCAAATGATTATGAGATTAAATTCACACTAGAGAAGGGACAAAATAGGGCGATAAACTTTCTGGATGTAACTCTTCACAGGGATGACGTTCAAGAAATAAAGTTCAATTGGTATCACAAACCTACCTGGTCTTGTAGATGCCTAAATTTTGATTCAAATCACCCACAAAAGTACAAAAGAAGTGTAGCTTTTAATATGTTTGACAGAGTCATTCTTCTTTCGAATAAACAATATTAAGAAGAAAACTTGCGATTAGTGGAAGACACACTTCGCGACAACTTTTACCCGGAAAAATTTGTTGAAGATAATTTAAATTTCAGATTATATATTTTGGCCCAAAATGAACAACGTAGAGCGGACGAAATAGTTCAAAACGCGGAAATTAGGTCTTTTATTAACATTCCATATGTTGAAGGTCTATCTCTGCGAATTGCGAGTATTCTCGGGCATTATGACTTTTTTTCGATTTTGATATCGCGTACATTTTTTCGAATGAATGTCACTATCGCAAACATTTGATGTTCGAAATGTGTCATATTGCTGGTAATAAGAATGCAAATATACTATCCTGTTGTAAAGCGAAACAAGTTTTGAGAACACGTGGTCCCTACGTTTGTCGTCTCCTAAAGGGAACCGGCAATCGGTCATCTCAATTTTCAGGTACAATTACAGTCACAGCCCTTTTAGTATCAAAGCATCATTCTGTATGTGTCTCTGTGGGACGTTTTTGTGATTTTTGTGCTTTGGACTTACGAGGTGACTTACTTCCCCACCATCACCTTATCCAACTGCGACGGTACGGGACGACGACACAGAGTGGGAGTTGACGGTGAAAGAGAGAGAGAGAAAGAGAGAGAGGGAGTGATCGAGGAGGGAG
>NC_046664.1:142261975-142266886 GCF_010883055.1 Belonocnema kinseyi | reverse complement strand
CTTATAACCTTAAAAATTACAAAGTTTCAGCTAAATCCACCGAAAGCCATTTTCCCATACATTTAGTGCGGGGTCCTCTATTTGCAGACAAAGTTGTATTTATGTGGAAGAGAGGGGTTGCTGTTTGACGATAAGGGTTGAAGCCCAAAAATCATATCGGTTATTTTCGAGGAGCCCAAAAATCAGAGACTGTATTTCCATTGAAAAATTCTAAAAAAATTTATTTGCAGACAAATTTGAATTTACGTGGAAGAGAGGGGTTGATTTTTGACGTTAAGGGTTGAAGCCCAAAAATCATATCAGGTATTTTCGAGGAGCCCAAACATCAGAGACTGTATTTCCATTGAAAAATTCTAGAAAAATTGATTTGCAGACAAAGTTGTATTTACGTAGTAGAGAGGGGTTGATTTTTGAGGTTAAGGTTTGAAGCCCAAAAATCGTAGCGTGTGTTTTCGAGCAGCCCAAATATCAGAGACTTCATTCAAGCCCTAAAATTTAATAAAAGTTATTTTTTGATAATTTCATATCTGCGTCTTACAATGGGGTTAATTTTTTACTGTAACTGTTGGAGCCCAAAAATCAAAGTGGGTATTTTCTGGGAGCCCAAAAAAAGCCCAAAAATATGCCGTCAATAAATAACTCAAAATTTTCAATTTTTTGAAGGGTGGTTGATTTTGGAAGTTAAGGGTTGGTTTGGGGAAATTTTTCGTTGTGGATTTTAAGAGCCCAAAGAAGCCCAAAATTCTGGTGTAATTAAATTTTTATTATTTAGTGATTTAAAGAAGTGGAGGTGCTGAGTTAATGTAAGCTGGCACCTCCACAAGAAAATTGATTTTTTTAAATGTAAAGGAGCCAAAAATTTTTTATTGCAGCCTAATAAAAGACCAAAAATAGCCCAAAATTCTGAGCTATGAAAAATTCAAAAATTTTTGAGGAGCTCAAAAATCAGAGACTCTATTACCATTCAAAAATTTTAGAAAAATTGATTTTTTGACAAAGTAGTATCTACGTGGGTTGATTTTTGCCGTTAAGGGTTGAAGCCCAAAAATCGTAGCGGGTATTTTCGAGGAGCCCAAAAATCAGAGACTCTATTTCCATTAAAAACTGCTACAAAAATTTATTTGCAGACAAAGTTGTATTTACGTGGTAGAGAGGGGTGGATTTTTGACGTTAAGGGTTAAAGCCCAAAAAACGTAGCGGTTATTTTTAAGGATACAAAAAATCAGAGACTTTAATTCTATTGAAAAAATCTAGAAAAATCCATTTTTTGACAAAGTAGTATCTACGTGGGTTGATTTTTGACGTTAAGGGTTGAAGTCCAAAAATCGTAGCGTGTATTTTCAAGGAGCCCAAAAATCAGAGACTTTATTCAAGCTCTAAAATGTAATAAAAGTTATTTTTTGACAATTTCAGATCTGCGTGTTTCAATGGGGTTAATTTTTTACTGTAAGGGTTGGAGCCCAAAAATAGAAGTGGGTATTTTCTGGAAGCCCAAAAAAAGCCCAAAAATATCCCGTTAATAAATAACTAAAAATTTTCAAGGAGCCCAAAAATTTTTATTGCAGCCCAGAAAAATCCCAAGAAAAGCCCAAAATTCTGAGCTATGAAAAATTCAAAAATTCGATTGTGAAGGTGCTAGCTTAATGTACCTTATAACTCTGGTAAAATTCGCTTCTATCCAAAAAAGTTATTCTGATAAATTATTTGTCTTTTCGACGGCTATACACATCCGTAGAGAAAAATGTTAAATTTTGAAAAAGGTGCTCCCAAAAATATTCAAAATGTGCCCACTTTTTGAATTTTTATCAAAAAAGGCTATCTAACGAACTCGACCATCATTTTAAGATAGTAAAAGAATTTATTGAAGGTAAATCCAATCAGTAAATTCTTCCAAAAGTTATTGTGCTAACAAAAAAATTATCCACGGACGGACAGACAAACAGAAAGACAGACAGACTGACAGACAGAAACATTCGTGAAAACCTGTTTTCGAATTCAGGGCATTTCAAAACGTGAACATTTGACCAAAACTGTGGCGGGGTCAAAATTCACACAAATCTAACACATGCTCTGATGAGAATGTAAAAATTAATTAATTTGTCATGAATAATGTTTTGATAGTTCTGTTTTTTCGTTTAATCGTGAAAAATATCATTTTTCGTTTGTTTATTTTCAAAACACATTTATATAATCGAGAAACTTGGAAATACTGTGAAGTAGTTGAATTAAAAAATGTAATTTTTTATTTTACATAATGTTTTTATGATGCCGAAATTAAAAATTTCAATTTTTTTTCGAAAATTTAAAAAGTGGTTAGAATAATCTTGTAGGGCATAAAAAAGAAACATTTTCTTTTCTAGACTTTTTTTTATATCGTGCGATACTTGTCTTAAAATATTGATTTTACCATGTGTTTTGGAATTTTGTAAATGCTATGATTCTGGTAAATTTTGCTTGTATCAAAACAAGTCATTAGGATAACTTATTTGTCTTTTTGAATGCTATGAACATCCATAGAGAAAACTTTTAAATTAACTAAAAAAGTGCTCTCAAAAATATTGAAAATATGCTCACGTTTTGAATTTTTTTTAAAATGACTGTCTAGCAAACTCGACCTTCCTTTTCCTTCAGTAAAAAAATTTACTAAAGGAAAATCCAATCAGTAAATTCTTTCAAAAGTTATCGTGCTAACAAGAAAACCATCCACGTAAATATAGACAGACAGAAAGACAGACATACTGACAGACACATTCATAAAAACCTGCTTTTCGGATTCAGGGGGATTCAAAACGTAGACATTTGACAAAAACTGGCAGGGGTGGGGGCAAATTTTACACATATCTAATACCTTCTGTGACGAGAACGTAAAAATCAGCTTTCGATGTGTGAAATATACAAAAAAATTTGCAACATTCTGATGTGGTTTGGTGTAAATATGCGGAAAAAAATGTTCAACAAAATCAATCAAAATGCCTGAAAATAAATAGGCTTTGAATAAAAGTAGGCTATATGTATGTCACGATTTTCTTAAATTTGCCCATTGAACTATTCTCGAACAAATAATTTAAACTATTTAAATTAAATTTGTTTTCTTGAAATTAAAAATTTTCTATTGGAACTATTGTTCCTCTATCGGTTGATGCCGATTCATAATTGCTACTGAATGTGTCCGAGAAAAAAATTACGTAGCCAATTAAAAAGTCGATTTCTTATTAAAAACTCACTTTACCCTATGGGCGGATACCTGGAATTCCAGTGACGGATATGCAATTCAGAAGACGTCAAAACATATTCAAATGCACGCGAATGGTTTATTGTTCGCTGGGTTATACATCCGTATAGTTGGACGAGAAGAAGCCCCTACTTATCATAAAACTTTTGAGAGAATATAAAAATTATATAATGATATTGCGGCATGTCCAAATTTATAACAGTATTTTGATTCATTTCCAACAAAAAATATCATAATTTTACAATGTATTCAAGAACAAATAATGTAGGCTTCTGTAAAAAACGTTTTCTTTCTGCCAAAACTCTAGAAAAATAATGTAAAAATTGCACCTTTGTTCATTAAATGTTTATTGATGTGCACTCTTCTAAGCCAAGCTTCTCACGACATAAAATTCTATTCGAAACTACTCTCTTAATATAAATAAAATGAAAGTGATGATTGATCAATTTATTCCTTGGTAGACTTCGGCAAAAAGTGTTTTTCTTTAATGCAAAAATTGCACTTTTGTTTATTAAATGTTCATGGGTATACTTATTATAAGGCGTTCTTCTCTCGAAATAACATGATATTCGAAACTGCACTGTTAATATGAATAAAATGGAAGTGATTATCCATCAATTTATTCCTTGGTAGATTTCGGTAACAAAAAGTATTTCTTGCCAAAAAAAAGTCGAAAAACAATACAAATATTGCACATTTGTTTATTAAATTCTAATTCATATACTTTTTATAACTTTTTATAAGGCGCGCTTCTCTCGAAATCAAATTATATTCGAAAATAATATTTTAATATGAATAAATGGGAGTTATTATTCAACAATTATTTATCCCATGGTAAATTTCGGAAAAAATGTTGTTTTTTCTACCATAAAACGCGAAAAATAATGCAGAAATTGCATTTCTGGTTATTAAATGTATTTTGGCATACGCCTGCCTAATGCAGGCTTCTCTTGATTTAAAATTATACTCGAAACAATTATTTTAATATGAATAAAATGGAAATGATTATTCATTCATTTATCTCTATGTAGGTATCGGTAAACATAGTTTTTTTCAAAAAACACGAAAATAATCTTTTAATATGAATAAAATGGAAGTGATTAATGATCAATTTATCCCATGGTAGATTTTGGTGAAAACAGTTTTTTTGCCAAAAATTCGAAATATACTACAAATATTGCACATTGTTCATTAAATGTTTATTTATATACTTTTTTATAAGGCGGGCTTCTCTCGAAATCAAATTATATTCGAAACTATACTGTTGATACGAATAAAAGAGAACTGAGTATTCATAAATTTATCCCTTGGTAGATTTCGGTGAAAACAGTTTTTTTGCCAAAAAAAACCGAAAAATACTAAAAATATTGCACTCTTGTTTCTTAAATGTTTATTGATATCCTTTCTTATAAGGCGCACGTGTCGTTATAATCTTCTCTTTTTACCGCGATGGTAGTATTATTAGAAGATCGGGACACTTACGTTAAAAGAAGTAGGGATAGAACCAAAAAGAAATTGCAAAGGAAGTCACAAAAATAACAAAAAAATGGGAATTGAAAAAATTTAATGATGAACTCATTGTTATGCCGAAAGTAGTCAAGTTGGTTTTTTAAAAATGAGTCATACCGAATCACTCGGTATGGCGACTTTATTCAATGGTAAATTACAGATGTAACTTA
>NC_046664.1:142252514-142261875 GCF_010883055.1 Belonocnema kinseyi | reverse complement strand
GCTTCTCAAAACGAACAAACGCTAAGTGCCCAAGATTTTAACTTGACTAATTCAACACTTCCTTAAAGGCAGAAATGGTACCCAAAGTAACATTAGTAACTAGTGCGCACATACCGATAATAACATTCTATTCTTCGCAAGAGGGTTAAATGCTTAGCGCTCAAGATCAGCGAATAAAACCATTCCTACTAACTTTAGCGACAAAAGCGATGTCACTAGAAGAATCACGCATCAGAAAGTAGGCAGTAATATGTTTAGCCAAACCAATGAGTTATATTGCGCTCTTCTCGAAACGATGAAACGCTAAGCGCTCAAGATTTGAACTTGACTAAGCAATTCCTTTTTTAAAGACAGAAATGGTATCCAAAGTAACATTAGTAACTACACGGGAAAAAAATTCTTGAGGCGAACGAATGAATCGAGAATATATTAAACTCAAAGAAAGTGTACACTTGGATTAGGTAAAACGTTTAGTTAGAAGAGTTACACATTTAGTTACTTTATGTAAATTGTTCTCGTAAATCAGGAATTTGGACAAAATTGCTAAGTTCGAAAGTTTATTATTTTCGACAGATTATGTATAATTGTATTATCTTCAGATTTGAAAAAAAGATTTAGTTGTTATAGAAATATATTAACTTACAGTAGCCAATTTTTCGTCTGGTATCACGAAAATGAATTTCCCTGAAATCCGTGTAATGCATTTGGAGGTCAAGTTTGTTGTTTTCATCGCGTTTCTTGATATTTCAATATAGTTATCGCCTACAATCGAAACACATGTAAATTATTATTAATGCATCATAAACTTCATTTAATATTAACATTCGCGCACATTTTAAGTGGTAAAAAACGTTTAATTATCCAAATTAAATCTCAACTGTCACTGCTCCTTAATTTTATTACGCTGCTCCCATAATGCACCGGTGCTCTTCCGATAATTGCTCCAGAGATCTTTCTAAATTCCTTCGTTCGTTTTCAGCTAAATGTTTGGCTATAATAAGGAATAATATCCCTGTCACAGCTCAATTTTTTTACCGTGTAGTGCGCACATCAATAATAACAGTGTACCCTTCGTCGGAGGGTCGAACGCTAAGCGCCCATGATCAGCGAATAGAACCAATCCTAGTAGCTTTAGCGACACAAGCGATGTCTGTATACGAAACACGCATCACGAAGTGGTCAGTAACATGTTTAGCCAAACCCATGACAATATGAGTCAACACCGTTGACTCATATAGCGCGCTTCTCATAACGGTCAACGGTGTAGGCGAAAATATGACAGACCACGATCTGAACCGTGATTTCTATGTTGACATCTCTTTTGTAACAAAATCTGTTGTAATTCGTTTTTTTCACTGATCTTGAGCGCTTAGCGCCGCATAGTGCTAAAACTGTCCATTTTTTTGGATTGTTTTTACGGATATTTCATCCGGCACTTATAACTTTAAAAATTACAAAGTTTCAGCTAAATCCACCGAAAGCCATTTTCCCATACATTTAGTGCGGGGTCCTTAATTTGCAGACAAAGTTGTATTTACGTGGTAGAGAGGGATTGATTTTTGACGTTAAGGGTTGAAGCCCAAAAATCGTATCGGATATTTTCGAACAGCCCAAAAATCAGAGACTCTATTTCCATTAAAATATATTTCAAAAATTTATTTGCAGACAAAGTTGTATTTACGTGGTAGAGAAGGGTTGATTTTTGACGCCAAGGGTTGAAGCCCAAAAATCTTAGCGTATATTTTCGAGGAGCCCAAAAATCAGAGGCTCTATTTCCATTAAAAAATTCTAGAAAAATTGATTTTTTGAAGAAGTAGTATGTACGTGGGTTGATTTTTGACTTTAAGGGTTGAAGCCCAAATATCTTAGCGTGTATTTTCGAGGAGCCCAGAAATCAGGGACTGTATTTCCATTGAAAAATTCTGCAAAAATTTATTTGCAGACAAAGTTTTATTTACGTAGTAGAGAGGGGTTGATTTTTGACGTTAAGGGTTGAAGCCCAAAAATCGTAGCGTGTATTTTCGAGGAGCGCAAAAATCAGAGCCTTCATTCAAGCTCTAAAATTTAATAAAAGTTATTTTTTGACAACTTCATATCTGCGTGTTACAATAAGGTTAATTTTTTACTGTAAGGGTTGTAGCCCAAAAATCGAAGTGGGTATTTTCTGGGAGCCCAAAAAAAGCCCAAAAATAACCCGTTAATAAATAACTGAAAATTTTCAATTTTTTGAAGGGGGTTGATTTTGGAAGTTAAGGGTTGGTTTGGAGAAAATTTTGTTGCGGATTTTAAGAGCCCAAAAAAAGCCCAAAATTCTGGTGTAATTGAATTTTTATTATTTACTGATTTAAAGAAATGGAGGTGCTGGGTTAATATAAGATGGCACCTCCACAAGAAAATTGATTTTTCGAAAAAAGTAAGGGAGCCAAAAAATTTTTATTACAGCCCAAAAAAGCCCAAAAATAGCCCAAAATTCTGAGCTATGAAAAATTCAAAAATTTTCGAGGAGCCCAAAAATCAGAGACTCTATTACCATTCAAAAATTCTAGAAAAATTGATTTTTTGACAAAGTGGTATCTACGTGGGTTGATTTTTGAGGTTAAGGGTTGAAGCCCAAAAATCGTAGCGGGTATTTTCGAGTAGCCCAAGAATCAAAGACTCTATTTCCATTAAAAACTGCTACAAAAATTTATTTGCAGACAAAGTTTGGAAAGTTTGGAAGTTAAGGGTTAATTTGGGGAAAATTTTTTTGCGGATTTTAATAGCCCAAAAAAGCCCAAAATTCTGGTGTGATTGAATTTTTATTATTTAGTGATTTAAAAAAGTGGAGGTGGTGGGTTAATGTAAGCTGGCACCTCTACAAGAAAATTGATTTCTTGAAAAAAGTAAAGAAGCCCAAAAATTTTTATTGCAACCCAAAAAAAGCCCAATATTCTGAGCTATGAAAAATTCAAAAATTCGATTGTGGAGGTGCTAGCCTAATGTACTTAGAGTTGTAGCCTTTACAATATTCCAAGAAATACAGTAAAATGAAAATTTTAAGCCAAATAACGCACGATATGAAAAAAAGTCGAGCAAAGCAAAATGCTTCTTTTTTAATTACTTTTTAAAGACAGAAATTGTATTCAAAGTAACATTAGTAACTAGTGCGCACATCGATAATAACAGTCTACCCTTCGCCAGAGGGCCGAACGCAAAGCGCCCATGATCAACGAATAGAACCAATCCTAGTAGCTTTAACGACACAAGCGATGTCTGTATACGAAACACGCATCAAGAAGTGGTCAGTAACATGTTTAGCGAAACCAATGACAACATGAGTCAACACCGTTGACTCATATAGCGCGCTTCTCAGAACGGGCAAACAATAAGCGCAGAAGATTTGAACTTGACTAAGAAATCAATTTTTCAAAGGCCTTTCACAAAAGAAATGACAGACAAACATACCGTCATCGATGGAAATAATGAGTGAATGTTGCATGATGAACGACTGTCACTTTTTAAAGCAAAAAGCGAACGACTTCAATATATATTAAACAGCATTCACTTATTATTTCCATTGACGATGGTATGCTTGTCATTTCTTTTGTGAAAGGTCTCGAGAGCGGATAGTAATTTTATTGGTATGCTTAGGAAAAAAAAATTCCTATCTGTTCCCTCCTGTATTAATTGTGTTGTATTTCTTATTCCCTTTTTGTGTTTAGTTTCTTTTGTTTATTTGTTTTATTTTGTTTTTCTGAATTTTTCTTTCGTTTTATTAATACATTCCTCTACCTTTCAAGACCATAAGAGCTTGTTTCTCTTATGGTTTAAAAAATGGCATTCAGAGTTAGAGTTAATTGCTATGTGCGCGATAGAGTCTATCAACCAGGACAAATAGCTTGAATTTATGAAAATTATAAGCCTGATAGGCAAAACATTGCAATTTTTAGAAGCTTTCAACTTCGAAGATCACCACTTGAAGTCGCCGATGAGAGTAGGTTATGTCTCAGTTGCAATCAATCGATTCGCAATGAGATAGAGGAGCTCCAACGTGACCCAGGCTGTTCAAGACTGAATGTTCTTACACAAACAGGCAGGCAAACGTGCATGTTCTGTAATGCTGATGTTAATACTCGAAGGCTTTCAATTGAACGTAGAGTAAACGCTTTTATTGTCATGGACATTTTCATTTTAGAAGAAACAAGAGCTTGCTTAAATCATTTGGATGAACATGGTTTCATCTTGGGCCCCTTTCTTCCTAGACTACAAGCGATTAATAGACCGTATAGGATTCCGGGACAGCAGTTACTTCTGTTTTGTAGCAACTTCGTAACGAAGCAAATGTTCATGCGGCCGCGGCGTTTAATAAACGCCGATGAAGAATTTGCAGCTATTACTCCTGTAACAAAGGAACAATTTAGAGAATTGTATGCATTTTGTGATCCTATTCCGCAGTTAGATGGACATGGTGCTAGATACGTGAGGATAAAGATCTGCTGCCATTCTTTTGCAAAATGCGTTAAGGTCTTTCTGATGAATTTCTGAAAGTGATATTTCATTATTCGAGCCAGCAAGCTACAAGCATGGCCATTTCTACTGTTAGAGAGTCTTTAATGCAGCGACTTGTGCCTGGTAACATTGGATTTAATTCATTGGATTTAATTCAATCGATGGAACTTATGCTTACATGCAGAAGAGCAGTAACTTTCGCGTACTTCGACAGTCATTCTGGAAACATAAATGACGTCACTTGGTAAAACCTGCTCTCATTGTTGCTCCAGACGGATACATACTTGAAATACAAGGACCATATTTTTGTGACTCGCGAAACAATGACGCACGAATTTGAAAGAGATGTGGACGGTATGAGAGAATTTTTCGACATTGGTGATATTTTTATAGAGGACCGTGTATATAGAGATGTCCAACCACTTTTAGAACGCTTAAGAATTGTGTCCAAGATAACACCATTTCTCCAACAAGGACAGAGTCAGTTGGAATCCAGAAATGGCCACATGAAGTCCATTTTCAAGTTCTTCGAGAAAATCATTCCGATGGCTCGTGTACACAATCTAAGGAACTTCTTTTGTATTGCTGGTGCCATAATTAATCGATACCATCCTGTTATCAAAATGCAAGGCGCTACAGCAGAGCTTGTAAGAGAATATATTGCGAGAGCTCGTGAGCCAAATAGTGTGCAAGCGTGCGTAGAAGTGGACAATATGCGCTACGGAAATGCAAATTGGAATCGCCTGCATGAACTTCAAGTACCACAATTTCCTCGCCTTACATTGGAAGAAATACGCGACATAATAATTGGCGTGTATAAAGTGGAACTTGCCCCGACAAGCTGCAACGAGAAGAAGATGAGGAGTTTCAACTAGATACGCGACAAGGGACGAGAACTCTTGGCACTTGCGCACATATTGCAAGCGTCTTATGGTTCCTGGGTTATGCACGTCACCAGCAACACGTAAAGTGTCCTCAATCTTCCTTGCTATAAAGGATTGTAGACGCTGCTAATAGGGGTAAACAAGCGAACCCGAATCAAGAGACAGAAATAGTTTAATATTCCGCAAAAGCTACTGGGATTGGTTCTATTCGCTGATCATGGGTACTTAGCGTTCGGCCCTCTTGCGAAGGGTACACTGTTATTTTCGGAATGTGTGCACTAGTTACTAATGTTACTTTGGGTACCTTTTCTGCCTTTAAAGAAGTGGTTAATTAGTCAAGTTAAAATCTTGGGTGCTTAGCATTTGATCGTTTTGAAAAGCGCGCTGTGTAGTTGTTTTGAACAGTAGTCACAGATATTGATACTAGGTGCATTCGGTACGTTTTTGATCAATCAAATTATTGTTTTAAAATGCCTAAAGTGAAAAGCAGTACACTGCGAGTTCGGAAACACCGTGCTATTGCAAATCGACAAAACGTGTACAGTGTAACTAAAGAATAGCATATTTTAAATAAAATATTTTCAAATAATAATTTGTGGAATTTCATTGTATTCAAAGATTCACGGAGTAAGTTTGACACAGCATTGAGAATCTCCTAATATACATTTTTTTCTGCGAGAATGAATGTTTTTAAGAATTTTTGTGGTATTTGTCGTATGGCCAAGCAGAGTTACATTTAATAATTTTGCTTTTTCTGAATTAATCAAAAGAAAATCAAAATGTATTATCTCATTCATCAGTGGAAAATAATGTAATTTTAAAAGTCTTTAGAAAAGTATCTATTTTTACTTAAACAATAAGAATAAAAATAAAAATTTCAAAAATTTCACAAATGAATATTTATTATACATATTGATGGTTGTTGCACGCCCGAAAATATTTATATGTTTTAAGGTTACAAAATTAAAAGTAAAAATACTATGTGCACTAATTGTTTGTAGACATATATAGGATGTAAATTTCAAAAACTATGAGGATTGTGGAATTGTAAACATAACCTGTACAGTTTTACGAGATTTTCAAACATAATATAATTTTAGGTAATTTTTTGCTAAAATTAGAGTAATATTCCTCCAATGCTTGTGGAAAATCCCCGAATTAGAGGCAATATTTTAATTATTGATAGTAATTCTCCCAATGACTGTGGGAATAAATAAACATAACGTTTCAGGAGTTTTCCCACTGACAGAAATTTTCAAATTATGTTGGAAAATAAGGAAATCATACAAAATTATGGCAATTATTCCAAATCTTTAGTCATTATACCACTTCGAAGTAGAATATAAGTGCATCCAAACAGTCATTTCGGATAAGAATATTATATCATAACGAATTTCTTCGTTTATGAAGAAAGAAACGTAATATTTAGGAATAAACACTTATATATTTTTTAGAACTCTGTTACCAGACAGATTGCGGCTGAGAAAAATTATTTTGTTCATTAGAGTCTTATTAAAATTCTCATTATACTTATGTTTCTATTTCTCTCGGTAGTAGCGCCACCTGTATTATCAATAATAATTCTGATGCTGATTTCTAATTGAAAACTGATTACAATCATTTTTAAAACTAATGAGCGTGAGTGTAATATTTAGAATGGTAAAATGTTAATCAATTATTATTTTAAAGTAGCGTGTTATTTCTGGCGTTGTTATTTACTACTGATGCGCCCAGTGCTGGATAAAGATGGTGCAAAAATCCACCAAACTCTCCCTAAGTCGCAGAAGATTCTGAAGCTTAGTGTTTTTCGACTCTAATTAACATATGCGTTCACTTAGTTTTACAGTATTTTTTTCTGTTAAAATTTAAAAAAAAAGTAGGAGTACTATTAATTCGTAAGAAAGAACAGAGTAGTTGCAAAGGATAAGCACAGGCCTGAAAAAATCTTAAGTCGGCCCTGAATCTGGGTTTTTCCCATCCCACATTTCTGACCTGAACTCTTCAAATCAGAGGGGGAGGTTGCAAGATGCCACTAATTTGAAAATCTGAAGTGCGTAGGGCACTCATTTCTTAGTACTTGACCTGACCCAAGTGCAGTAGTGAAAGAACTGTTTGAGTTTCAGTGCAAATATAAAAACGATAAGTGCTATTATTATTATTTTTTTAAATTTAAATAAGGTGGAAAATGAATAATGTTTGCATAATTTGTTCTAATCTCCAAATTATAATTTTTCCAGAAATTCCCTGTGCGAAAATCAAGATTATAATCATTTAAGAATAACTTCCTTACTCCAAAATTAAAGTTACAACTACTTAAGAATATTTTTATTTAAATTTAAGTATTTTATTCAAAACACAGCCACACAAAAAAAGTGTGCGGATCTGGTAACAAGACACACGTATTCCTATCGACTTTGGGGCGCTGAATTCAAATTCGGTATCAAAAATCACCCATCACGTCATGGTTGAGCCGTAACCTCAAAAAATGAGGAAAAATCATGCACTGACGCAAATAAATTTCAAAATAATGCCAGTAATGCAAATTTTCACTTTAAAAAAAATGTCGACAACTGTGAAGGATCAACCCTTGCCTGATATCAACTTATTTAACTTAACTTTACCCAACAGAACCTGACCTCACCTAATCTGAATTAACAGAAATTTATTGAACTACACTTAAAGCTCTGGAAGCATATTTTCCCAGTAGCAAATGTGTGCTACATTTAATGGGTCAACTCGAGCCTAGCCTAGAAATAAATCTAACCTAACCTAACCCAACCTAACCTCTCGAAACACAATTAAACTGATTGTAATATCCCGTTGTGTTTGCGGTACCATTTGAATCAGCTTGGACTTAACTTGCAAAGAGATCAAACCTATCCTAACCTAAAAAAAACCTAACCTAACCTAACTTCACTTAACACAATTAAACTCATTGTGTTGTCCCGTTGTGTTTGCGGTACCGTTTCACTCAGCTTCGGTTTAACCTAAATAGAGGTATAGCCTATCCTAAACTAACAAAACCTGACCTAACCTTACCTAGCCGAATGAAATTCAACCACACGTGTAGCTATGTAAGCGTACGGTTCTCAGTCTTAAATGTGTGCTATATTTAATAGGTTAACTGGATCTTAACCTACAAATGAATCTAACTTGACATAACCTAACGAAATTTTGCTCAAAGCAACAAAACTTAACTTAAGTGTTCCCGTTGTAACACAATGAAATTCATTTCATTGTACTACAGGTGGTTAAAAATTTAGACGCACACTACTCATTTGAAGAAACTTAGAACTACAAGTAGAATTGACCTCATTTCAATTAACCTGACAATGTTTGTATCAATTAAAATGTAGAACTGTAACTTAAACATGCAAATGAATAAGACTTTTATTCAAAAATTTTTTCTCTCTGCTTTTCTTAAATTTAAGGGATATATTTATACAATCTTTCGTGTGTATACATTTTATCTTGCTTTTTATCGTAATTAAATTGATTTATAGACCTACTTCAGTCTATTTTCTGCCTGCTATAACGTGTCCTTTTTTCTACGAAGAAACGATGCAAAGGGTTACGCTTACGTTTAAGACCTACATTCGTTTCCTTTTTCAATATCCAGCGAAAATCAGCCATCATGACCTCGTCCCATCTACCCTGATATCGTTGTTCCATCACTTTTATGTCTTGATGAAAACGTCCCCTTGTTCTTCGCTAAAATCACCAACATTTTCTGGAAACTTATACAGATGGGAATCTAGCAAGTGAAGTTTTAAATTCATCAAGCAGCCTAACTTTTTGTAGTTTCTTATCATTTTCGCAACAATATTCTCGTAGTCTGGACTTTTTTTTACCGAGGAAATTTGCGTTTACTGCTTTAAAACTTTCGAAAGCGTCCATTTCAATTTTCGTCATGTGGCTCACGAAATTGGTATCTCTTGTCAATATTCGAATCTGTGGTCCATCAAAGACTCCTTCTTTCAATTTAGCGT
>NC_046664.1:142229051-142252414 GCF_010883055.1 Belonocnema kinseyi | reverse complement strand
GCTATTCCACAGGCATATAAAGCATGGCTCTCTCGTGAAACCCGATTGTTGGCCTAATATCATTGTTATGATTTTGAGATTACCACATATTTGCCATTTGTGCTTCGTGTGATTAACTTTTTCAAGAAGCATTTTAACACTGTTATATTCTTCTTTGATGACCGTTGAGTGAGCTATAGGGATAGGAGCGTCAGTATTCGTGTTATGCAGTAAAACAGCCTTAATGCTGCGTTTTGACGAATCAATGAAAAGTCGCCGTTCTTCGTCTCTGTACACATTTTTCTTCAAGTGGTTCATTAGTCCGTTAACGTCAGTGCAGTACACTGAAGACGTCTCTTCGTCATTAACGAAAAACATTCTGAATTCTTTGTCCCTGTCGCGATAGAATGAAACTTGTCTTTGGCTCTAGAAGATTTCTTCTTTTTAGAAATGAAGCGGCAAATTCAGCGCCGTCTTTGTTAATTCAAGATCTCTAATAAAATCATTCAATTCTAATTGCGACACTAATATTGAAACCTTCAATTTTATTTTATGCACGCCATATTCGTCATCTTTTTCGTCATTTTCATCGGAATCATCAGAACTATTTTCTGTTCGATCACTGGTTTTACTACCGTCTCCATGACGTTGACTTTCAACTTCCATTCTATCATCTTCTAAAGCGCTTAAATCAGTCCGGCGTGCATTTTTATTGATTTCAATTGCTCTTGTGATTGTGCACGCATTAATGTACGAAATGTTATTTTTATTTTTGGCGTTGAACCCTTTGACAGAATTTATACAAAAGTAGCAGTCCTTCGCAATAACGGATTTTTCCATGTGTTTTCCCATGACGTGAGGATCCCATTTTGTTTTTTGGTGCAGCAATTTACGGTCAAAACACTTTTCGTAAAGAATTTTCAGTTCCTCGTTGATTGATTTTCGCAAACTGCTCACTTCATATTAACTGCAAATGTAACAGATTGAATCTGAGCTATTCTTGCGGGCATGCGATTGAGAAATGCTCGCGGTTTTTTTCCTTGTAGCATGAGACTCTACACCAACCAAGTGATCCATTGATGAAGAGCTACGGTTGCCTGATGACGACGTCGGAGAGCCTGCTTTCCCACCCTGAGCAGACGCCGATACTGGGGTTTTTCCCTGCATCGTAATACACTTTTTACCTGTGTCTGCCATGACGGCATGAGCGCCATTTACCCAGGGACTCAGCCAATGTGGATCTGTTGCCCACCGTCACCACGTGGAAGTGCCCTGGTTACAGACAGGCGAATAATGCTAGCAACAAGCGGTAACGAAACTCCAGACATTTACTGCTATTAATGTCAAAATATGAAAGTACGCAAGAACAGGGTTGCTAGCGTAATCGGTTAGGTTAGGTCATGTTTTGTTAGGTTAGGATAGGTTAAACCTCTACGTAGGTTAAGCCGAAGCTGAATGAAACGGTACCGCAAACACAACGTGACAACACAATCAGTTTAATTTAATCAAATTTAAGTTAGATTTATTTCTAGGTTAGGCTTGAGTTGACCCATTCGATGTAGCACACATTTGCTACTGGGAAAATATGCTTCCAGAGGTTTACGTGTAGTTCAATAAATTTCTGTTAATTCGGGTTAGGTGAGGTCAGGTTCTGTTGGGTAAAGTTATGTTAAATAAGTTGATATCACGCAAGGGTTGATCCTTCACAGTTGTCCACATGTTTTTGAAGTGACAATTTTGCATCACTGGCATTATTTTGAAATTTATTTGCCTCAGTGCATGCTTTTTCGTCATTTTTTGAGGTTATGGCTCAACCATGACGTGATGGGTGATTTTTTATACCGAATTTGAATTCAGCGCCCCAAAATCCATAGGAATACGTGTGTCTTGTTACCAGATCAGCACACTTTTTTTGTGTGGCTGTGAAATAATTCTTTTTTGGCATAAAATTAATCCTTCGGGTTTAAAATCACTTTTCTTTTATATATTTTTCAAACATATCATGTTTGTTCGAATATCAATTATCTTCAGTTTTAAATTCAACTATTTTGTTGGAAGATATCTGTAATTTGTTAGAACTGCATCTCTCGAGGTAAAATACTATTCTTGTTGGTGGCTTATTTACCTTTTTAGTAGAAAATGCAACTAGTAGAATACAAATTTCATGAAAAATTGAAAATTTCGTATAAAATTTATGTTTTTTTCAAACTATTCGTTTCTGGCAGAAATTTTTTAGCACATTAAAATTTAATTTATCTTTGGTTGAAAATTTGTTTTCTCATTAAAAAAGATTTTTTTTCACTAAATTTAACTAAATTTTTGGTCAAACATTTCTTGGTTAGATATTCGTATTTTTTGTGGAAAACTACTTTTTTGAATTAAAAATTTTGTTATTTTGTTCTTATTTTTTTTCAAAACTTGACCGAATTAGGGCAAGACATTAGAAAATGAACTTATATTTTAAAGATTTTGTAATCCATTAAAATTTGTATGGTAAAAATTTTTTTTACAGTGAAAAGCTTACAACAAGTCGTATATGGTACTAACTGTAAAACAATTTCAGTTGTTTAATTTCATTCGTGCTGGTAGATGTCCGTTAACACGATCTGTCGACATCACTTTATTTCATTGGATGCGATTTAATAATGAACAAAATAATTTTGTCACAAAGTACATGTCCGAACCGTATACCGATGAAAAAAATGATTATTTTTATAATCTAATACGAAGGAAGGCAGTTGCACCCGAAAATTGGCCAGAATATCCTGTTCAGATCGTTCGACATGCAGGTTAGTTTTAAAGAATTTTAAATGTACGTTTTTACACACCTTCATAATATCTATTTTATAACAAATTAAAAGATTATAAAAAATATATAATTTGGGTTTTGTTTGGTTAGGAATTATTGATGTATTCATTGAAAATGTAACTGTTTCATTTTTCTTATTGAAAATTGATGTTTTAAATTAAAAATCTGTGTTGATACCGGGTTGAACTATTCTGTTAAAAATTCGCCTTTTCTGTTGAATTTAACTGTTTATGATTTAAAAATCAATCCTTTTTCGTTGAAATATTAACATTTCTTTACTAGTTATTACGTGTTCTTGTGTTTTCTGGTTAAAAATGAATTGTTTTATCTGAAATCTCAGCTAATTCGTTTTTGGTTGAAAATTTTTCCTTCATAAATTAAAATTTAAACCATTTCCTATAAAATTTATGTATTCTGTTAAAGAAATCGACTTTTTAATTGGAACCTAACTGGTTAAAAATTTCTTTTTTCTACCTTTTTGAAAATTGTTTTTTTTTTTACTGGAAATTTAACGATTCCATTTATAGTAAAAAACTTATATTTTCTGGTATATATTTCATATAATTTTTCTTGAAAATTCGTCTTTTGGTACGAAATTGATCATCTTGTTTGGAAATTTATCTTTTTTTATTACAAACATTCAGCTGCTTGAGAAAAAATTTAACTATTGTGTCGAAAATTAATTATTTTATTGAGAATGACTTTTTTCGAAGACGTTTGGGAATTACTTTTTTTCCACTGCAAATGTAACTATTCCCTTTTATATTGCAACTTGATGTTTGAAATAAAAAAATTCACCTTCTATAGTAAAAAATTTATGTCTTGTTGAAAATATGCCTTTTTTTGTGCAAAATTAATAAATTGAAATTAAATTGATATATTATTTTAGCTGTTAACTTAAAACTAAATTCCAATAGTTTATTTTCAGCTGTCGCTTGTCCAAAATTTAAGATCACGGAGGAGGAAGTGCTCTACCACATAGAGACAATGGTTGGTAACGCAAAAGACTGGGATGGTAAACGAAAAAGGGTAGACGTCAGTAAACTTAAGGATTAACGTATTATAAGGCTAATGGTAATATTTAAAGGGTTATGAAATATAAGTTTACAAAATTAATTTCCAATAATATTGTTCAATCAAAATTATCCATGTGTATTTATTAATGAGGTTAAAGTACCCCACAATTTATAACATGGCTTTGAACCGGAAATCGATTGGGACCAGAACGGGGACCGATCGGGCTATCAGGTTCGTCCCCGACCAGGGCGTGCGTTTCATGACGGATCTGGCACCAGTCCGATTCCCTGATCTTAACCCGATTTGACCCGATTCGTCCCCGACCGGGGCCACGGCAAAATTTCTGTACGGGATGCTGTGCTGGTATGTGAGAACGTCTATTAAAAGATGTTTAAGGTTCCTTTGAAGACTATTGGGGCTGTAGCCATAGACAAAAGAGAGGAAATAGACACATTTTCCTTGCAAGAAAGACACAGTTTCCCAGGAAAAATCAGTCTACACTTTGTAACTTTGTAACTTTATGATTCCCAAGTTTAGTGTGCATGAATAGTGATTCATAAGAAAAATTAGTGAAGCGTCACAAATTCAAAATTGGATTAAAAGTCATTAATAAAAAAGTAAGTGAAGTTCATTCGGTTCAAATTTGAATTAAATTTTTTTTAACTGTGACATGAATTACACCATGTTACGTTTGCACTTGATGCGATCAGTAAGCATCTAGCTGCAATGGCTTCTTTCATTGATTTAAAAAATTCAAAATATTTTTGAATTGAAATTATAAATACTTTTATACTAAAATTTAGGATATTTAAATGAGTTAAAAATCTAACTTCAAACCCTACTTTAACGTCCAACAATCAAGTTAATGTGAAAAATTCCTGAAAATAAAATCAAGAATATAATGAACAAATTTGGGCAACCACCACAAAAGGTTCCCATTGCAATCTGAAAAAAAATTTCGGCTTCTCTTTTCCCCCTAAAAAGGAAAAGAAAATCATTTGTCTTTCATTTGCACAAAAAAAATGAAACAATAAATTGATACTTTTTTGGCAGTATTAAGTATCGCCCATGAAATGCCATCTATCCTGGGGACCTACACTGGTATTGAAAAGAAGAGGAAACGGGCAAATAATGATTTGGCACAAACAAAAATCGACAAAAAGATGCCCTGCCGTAAATTACAATAAAAAAATGAAGTCCATCAAAATGAAGAAAAGGCAGTACAAAAATTGCTAACCCAGACAGTATACGTCATTGATGATGACAAAATTAAATTGTTTTCATTATTTAACTCCCGTTTCCCCCACTTTTTGCCTACACGTAAAGCCGAAGTCCGCTTCGAAAAAAAATCCTGGCTACGCCGCTGCAGTGGAGAACAGACAAGTAGTCCAAGAGAAGGGGGCGAACAAATTCCTGGAACTTAAAAAACAAAAAACAAAAATGAGAAGTTTTCCGTGACCTTGAAAAATAAGGTAAAGGCTGCCACGAAAGATGTTTCAAAATCAATAATAAGAGAGCCTCTACAGGAGTGGACGCCAATATGGACGATATGCTGGCTAAACTGTTGGACTCATAGGAGCGAATTTTCCATGGTAGAATTATATCAATTACTATAAATATATATTGAAAAAAACATGTTATAATAATTTGTACCAGTTAATAATTTCTTTGTTTATTATCTTACAGAATGCCCGCGAACAGTACAGGACATGGTGGGTGTCCAAGGGGTGCCGGACAGCAACCTGTGATGGCCAACAGTGAATCGGCCATCGGAACAACCATCCACGTACAGCCTGGGCGATGCACAAGGTAAGAATGAGAGAGAGAGCTCAAGATTCACCGTTTATACATCAAACCGGTCAACCATCAAAAACTGATATTTTTAAACGTTCGGTATTGACTATAGAAAGTAAAGAATATACCTGTCTGCCACATGCTATCGTGGCAGCGATTTTCGAAGGGAAATTGTTGGCCGATAAAATCAAATGTTGACCTTAAAAATGAGTGGTGGCAAACGCGTGAGAGAAGTGGAGTGCATCAGCGCACGGCCGCCAATACGCTAACGCTGAATGCCGGTGTAACTATACCTTAATATGACTGTGGCATTCCGGAACTTGTTCAATGCATGAGGAATCATTTAAACCCTGATGCATGTAGGAAGGGAAATAGTATTTGCGTCGTATTTACAATTTTTCGCGGTTGCTGTAAATTAATTAACCATTTAGACGTAAAAGATCATAAATGTGGCTTTTCAAAATGTGTTACGTGCAAAAAAGTTTGTCCGGACAATCATTTATGCTACATAACACCAATTGGAAGTCCACGCTATGATAAAAAAGTAGCTTACATACCTAATTTGCGTATTGCACAACAGGTATGTGATGATTGTATGGACGATCCTGATCCAAATGTACACTGTAAATGGTGTGGAATTAGATAATATGTAAAGGTAAATCCAACTCGATTTCTTGATAGTTTGAATTAACTTCACATGCAATTAAGTCAATTGCCTCAAGCTTTCGGCTTAGAAGAAGCGAAAAAGGGTACATTTCCACATTTATTTAATACCCCTGAGAATTAAGAGTATATTGGAAAAATACCAGATGAAAAATATGGTGTTACAAAGAATCTGTCAAGTCAAAATACAATTTTAAAAACAAAGAAGAGTTGATATTATATTGTATAAGTGATGTAAACATCCTTCGTAGAGCGTGTTTGACTTTCAGATCATTATTTCTTGGAATTGCCAATGTAGATCCTTTTATTGAGAGCGTTACCATTGCATCGGCTTGCTTAAAAGTTTTCAAAAAAAATTATCTGAATGCTGGTCAAATAGGTGTCATATCAAACGGTGGTTATTGGCGGGCTGATAGACAGTCGAGAAAAGTTATCGAATGGTTATTAGCCTGTAACGCCATCGCTTATTACCAATGAGCCAAATGAGTATTATCTGGTTAAAGGTTATCGATTAGGCGATTATACTGATGAGTTGGAAGTTTATGGTTCCGGAAGTTTTATTGAAAAATTTGTCTCAAGTGGTTCGAAATTTTATTCATATAGGGTTCGATCATCTGATAGTAAAACCCACAATATTTCCAAAGTAAAGGGCGTCAATTTAAACTATAAAAACTCCGAAAAGATAAACTTTGACTCAATCTGTGATTTCTTTCTTAAAAAGTCACACACAATTAAATTAAATTATAGAAGCATATAAAGAATAACTTATTATCAGGTTTTTACAAAACAGGAACAACAAATATGTCTAACTGTGTACACTAAAAGAGGATTAGTTGAAGAATATGACTCTCTTCCATTTGGCTTCATTACTCCTGATAAATAATTTTTTTTTTAATCGTACAACTCGGAAAAAATGAAACACTGCTCTCTGTCTCATTCCTATAGATGCACAATTGTTTTTGCAACTTTAAAATAAAATAATTGTATGTGTATTACTAAACAGTTTTATTTTCGAAATATATTCTTCTGTTTGTTAATAATAAAAAATTTCACTTTTTGTTTTCAGTTCAACAATTTGGACTACATAATGATGTTGATGACGAAATCACATACTATTCTCAATGCGGCCAAGAAGATACATCTGATGTGCCGCTGATTGATGAATTCCAAGAATAATTACATGAAGGGGCTCAACCCTTCACTTTTGCATTCTCACTCTTAAGTTTAGACTTGTTTGATTAATTTTTCACTGAGATAAATAGATAATAATTATTAATTTTATAAAAAACATTTTTCTAAAAATATTTTCAGTCATTGCAACAAAATGGCTTATTAAAAAAAACGTGAAAATGTTGTCCACAGATTTGATTTATTATCCCAAACTGCGTGGAAAATCATTTTGTATCATTATTATGTATTTAAGAGCGAAAAATTACTTAGAAGAATATAATTTTATGTTATATTTTTGTAACCTGACACAGGCAACAATAGTTGAATTTGAATCATTCTCAATTATAGACGCATGCTGGAAGCATCCATTTACATCGTTCGTATGTGGACCAACCGGATGTGTTAAAACTTCTTTTGTAAAAAAGTTTCTCCGTCATATTGATAGTGCGTGTGATACACATATTGAACGTATAATTTTTTACTATTCCGAGTGGCAAACTGCTTACAAGGAATATGGTAAAACAATAGAATTTCCTAAAACTATTTTGTTGCTTTTAAAAATCCGCGAGATCGTGCACAAATTCAACATCTAGCTCGACAGGTTTGCCCTGGGAATTCACGATTTATACAAGAAGCCTATCAAGATGCCACTTATCAACCTCATTAATTTTTACTTCTTGATTTGAAACAATCTGCCCTCGACAATTGTCGATTTCGGACAAGTATTTTTACATATGACCCTTACTATTATGTGTACGTATCTGCTAAAGGAATCAAGAGAGGATCCAGTGAGGAACTAGTACCAGTTGAACGATTGTAATGATGTCGAAAGGTCGTAAATTAATTGGCATGAAAAATGCTATAGTTTTGCATGCTATCTGTCACCTAACAGTGACCAAATGCGTGCTTTATTGAAATCCTCGGATGCCCGAATGTGTAAATGCATCTGTGAATCTGCTTTAAATATATTATTGGGAAACGTACCACTCAAGTTGCAAGAGAGATTAAAGTTAAAAAAATATTTAAAAACTACTTCGTAAATTAGTGGAATCTCGTGGGATGTGGAAGAAGAAGAAAAACTTTATTGTGCAAAAAGGTGGATTTTTACCTCTTCTACTAGCATCAATCATTGGCGGATTAATATCTAATTTATTTAGTGGTATATCCTCAACAAAAAGTCCTTTTACCAGTAAACATGGAGCATGGTAGAAAAATGGTACTTATTCCAAGTGACCAAATGCATAAAACATAACAGCAGCTGCAAACTTTAAAACAGCCAAATATAAACAGTAATGATACACAAATTATACCTTCAATATTCAGTTTAACTAGACAAACACCTGGTAATAACCTTGGTAGACTAGATTCCGAAATGAGTAAAATCTTATTTTCATCTTCTTCAATGGATGAACGTGAAAAGTGGAAAATATAAAGTCAAGTATTACAACAATTTCGCTTCTTTGTTGATGAGGATAGAAAACCAACAATTGAAAATAATGACCAAAATAAAACCGCGGACAATCATTCAACCGATGGAGAATTACTACCTATGGAAGCTATCACAGCATCAGTACCCAAATTTTTTCAGCCAAACAGTATCTCTTTATTCAATTATTTAGGAAGCCCGGATATCACTAGCAGAATAAAATGGGATACAAATAGTTTAGTTTTCATTGACGGACAGCATATTGAAGATTCAAATATTACAGATCTTGTTAACGATGCATTAAGATATAGGAAAACATTAGTTTCAGTTGGTAGAAATCAGTTTGCTCATATTCTTCGAGAGCTTGGTACATCACGAGAGCTTGTGAAAAATAGAGAATACTGGAGAGCGCAATCAGATAAACAGTTGGCTCGGGTCGTTAGTAATAGAAAATACCCTACATTTTACCCTCTTATCACGAACGATGATAGCATAGAAGAGACTGTTGATTCACATGGACTTCGAAAACCTTCAAATATAAGAACTCGTGCAAGAAGTGGTAGCAGAAATAGAAAAGATCAATCACTGAGACAGCGTGGTTCAGAATTAATAACAAAGTGGTAGTATTTTAATCTAAGATGAATCTGTTAGAAGAAATATAATACAATCCAAGTCATCCGGCCTTCTACACTGGGGCAGAAAAAATAATTCGTGCTACGCGAGGAAAAGTATCTAGTGCTAAAGGGCTTGAGTCGTTAAAGTCACAGGACACATTTACCAAACATAGGCATATTCGTAGAAAATGACAAAGATTACATTATAATGTTAGGTCTATTGATAATGTGTGGGAGGCTGATTTAGTTGAACTCCAAAGCTTGTCAACTTACAATAATAATTACTTTACGCATCAAAATAATCGACGCTATATTGATATCTTACAACTAATTGTAAATGCTTAAAATAATGCCAGACACAGTAGTATTACAGTGAAACCGGCTGAAGTTACAGTATTCAATGCATCCAAAGCGTGGGAAAATATTCAATCGTGATTCAGTAAGGAAAAGAGGTCTACAAAAAAGCCTAAGTACGGAGTCGATGACCAAGTTAGAATCAGTCGAGAGAAGCTCTTCTTTCAGAAAGGTTACGAATCAGGCTGGAGTAAAGAAATATTCTTAACAGAGTGAGTTCTAAACCGATTACAAACAGCTTTTGTTTAGGATTTGAAAGATTTAGCAGGAAAAGGAGGAATTTAAGATTGGAAAAATACTGCAAACTAAAGACAAGGCAAACAAAACACATTTTTTCGTCAAGTTCATAGGCTATCCGAATAAATTTAATTCCTGGATTCCAGCTTATATGTGTATAATTCATATACGGCTATACATCTACCTAGTCTAACTAGTGGTCTTCCAGATAAATTGCTTTTTTACTGTGATATATGTGAACCTCGCGTTACTGGTGATGTAAAAGTATCACTCTTACGTACTGTTTCTGTAGATACAAGAAATTATTGTTTTGGTGCAACACAAGTCAGTAATTTTTCACGATCCAATTACATACCAGTTCTTCATACAGGATTTCCTACAATTGAAATTGATATAAGGGTCCACGTTGGTTTGCCAATACCATTTCAGTATGGTACGCTGACAGCTACACTTCACTTTAAACGTACTGACTAGATAGAGATAAGAAAGAAAGAAATAATGAGCCAATACTCTGAATGTTACGCCTTAAAAGTAGGTGGTGGTGGAGGGATTCCCCAGATTTATATTGGCACACAATATAAAAAAGTTCACGGTATAGGAAGCTTTTTCGGCTGTCTATTTCGGTGTGTTCTTCCTTTCTTGAATAGAGGAGCTCGAGTTGTCGGAAAAGAAGCTCTTAAAACTGGCATGAATGTTATGAATGATTTGGATGCTAATATTCCGCTAAAAAATTCATTTAGAAATCGATTTGGGAAACTGGTGAGAATTTGAAACGGCGTGTTATTGATAAAATAGAAAATATTATGAATGGTTCTGGTTATAAAAACACTAGGAAAAAGCGAGTGGTTCAGTTGATTTCTAATAGTGGTGCACTTAATGTCTTAAGCAAAAATCACATTAATAAGAAAAAAAAGAAAAACTACAAAAAAATAAAAAAGCGTGGTCCGGTGACAAGAAACAAAGCTACAAAGAATAAAAGAAAAACAAAGACTACAAAACTGTGTGTAAAGCATAAAAATCGAAAGCATTTTATTGATGATATATTTGGAAATTAATAGTGTATAAAATTTGCGCCCGAGAAAAAATATATTTCTTAAAATGTCGTTTCTACATTCTCATTCTTGTGAGTACTTAAAGTCTGAATTAGATCTATTTTCGATACCTCCTACACAAACTTCGATAGAAAGCTCTCAATGGGTACACTATAAACCGGTCTCATCCCTTACCGATGACTCGACTATACAATTTGTCGTCCCTGGTTGTGGTGATGAATACATTGATTTGGCTCACACAATGCTAAATCTTAAGGTAAAATTAATAACACCACGTAGGGCTGTTGCAAATACCGAACAGTTGGATAGAGTTGGTCCCGTAAACAATCTACCACATTCGTTATTCAATCAAGTGGATGTCTATTTTAATCAAAAAGTTGTATCTCCATCCAGTAATTCTTATGCTTATCGGGCATACATTGAAACTCTGCTTAACTATGGTCCTGCTTCTAAAAATAGTCATCTGATTACCTCTCTTTGGTATAATGACACACCTGGAAAAATGGACGATTTCGATGATAATGAGGGATTTATATCTCGCCAAAAATATTTAAGTGCTGGTAAATCTATTGATCATGTTGGACACCTGCACTGTGACGTTTTTAACCAGAACAAACTTCTTATCAATGGTGTGGAATCGGGGCTATCACTAGTAGGCTAAAAAGATTCATTCTGTCTTATGGATAGCATAAATGGCTGTAGTATAAATATTGAGGAAGCCTCACTAGTTATGCGGCAAACAAAAACGAGTCCCGTTATTCCATTAGCTCATGCAAAAGTTCCATCTCATGATACCGCAAAATATCCTATTACACGTGTCGAGGTAAAACCTTTATCTCTACGCTTAAGCGTTCACTCTGAAACGCTTGATAATGTTATACTTGGTCAAGTGCCAAAAAGATAATAATTGGGTTTGTGGACAATATTGCATTCAATAGAAGCGGAAAAAAAATCATGTTAATTTCAAAATAATCAAATTAATCATCTCTCGCTTTATGTTGATGGTACTCAGATACCATTTAAACCACTACAGTCATCATTTGGGTATAAGAAGTTGTATATCGAAGCTTATTATACGTTATTTAGCGAAACTGGTATCCATTTTCTAAACGAGGAAAATAATATTGACAGAGATAATTATCCTGCAGGATACTGTCTTTTCGCCTTTGATCTTACAATTGATCTCTCAGAAAACTGTTACTCACACTGGAATTTTGTAAAATTTGGTAGTCCCATATTTGAAGTGCGATTCGAAGACGTATTCACTAGTACTATTAATTGTCTTGTGTATGCGGAATATGATAATATTCTGGAAATAGATTTGTCCAGATAGATTATTTTCGACTTAAGCGCTTGAGTGGGGACAAAATCAATTATGCCAATGACTGGTCGTACTTCAAAGACAGTATACTTCATGCGTCCTTCGTGAGAAGTTGATTTTCTTTTATTTAGTGATCTCACGAAGGAATCTCAACAACAAAATAACTGGCTCAGTTGTCACCATCACGGTATTGAGTGGTTTGAAGGAGATGCCCCAATGAATTTCCGTCTCACCAATCTACGTGACAATGCTCGAACTGCCAAACTAATGTACACCAGAGGACATGAGAAAGCAGAGTTACTACGAAAAATTTAAAGTAGATAAGTAATAAATTTGGAGGAACTAAAATGCCAATCGTTTAAAAAATTACCATTCATAGACGACTTTTGTATCCACAATCGTATAAAAAAGGAAACAATGTTTATGTGTGCTTAAATAGTGCACTCAGACTAAAGAACTGGATAGAGAAACAGCAAGAGGATAATCTACTCTCATTATTCTACAATAAAATGCAAGGGCACAGTAATAATATGCTTAGATCCCCTACGACCTATGTGTAGAACATTACGGCGAATTCTGAAGATTCGCATAAGGATACGGTAGACATGATTAAAAAAACAACCCTACCAATATCATCTAGTAATTATAAACAGCCTACAAATTCTACAAGTACTTCGACTCCCAAAAGCTCGGACAGTCGGCGTATTTCGGCAAAGCAGATTCCCGAACGTTGAACGAGACCATCTGCAATCGTAGCTAATTTCGATGAACAATCCAAACCTGGAACTCACTGGATCGCCCTATACGTTGGCGAAGATGGAAGAGGTACCTACTTTGACAACTACGGGTTACTGCCTCTTATACTTAAATATCTTCTTCGTTTACGGGGAAATTGTACCTTCTACAGGTGGAACACAGAGAGAACACAAACTGCGACTTCGAATTTTTGTGTGCAATATTGCATTATGTTTCTCCATTGTATGTGAGTAGATAACCCGAGCTATAGACGGCCTGTTATTGTTCGAGAGACGTGGCGTGAATGGAAGGGTAAGGGTAAGAGAGAGGCGTGGCCTAATAACAAATGGAGGGGCGTGGCCTCTCTTGATTGACCGGTGGGCGTGGCCTATTTACAAAGTTGCGACTATCCTAATTACAAAATGGCGGCCATTCAAATGAAAATATGGCGGCCATAATTATGAATCGAGTGGACGATTTTGAGATGGGAAAGGGGAGAGGTTGAAGATTTTCAATTGAAAGGATTATTCTTAGCTGGAAAAGGGCCTCACAAGATCCTATTAAACGATTGTTTCTCAGCTAAAAAGAGGAGGGGGCCCGCCCTCTCCCTGTGCGAACCTGCGAATTTCAGGTTGGAAAATATTGTCTTAAAATAAAAAGCATAGCTACAAATTACTTAAAGGTATGTATAATATTTAATTACTAATGAAAACCTAAAACTATGCTAAATACTTACCTGAACTGTTGGAAAATGAATGACTAAGTCCTTAAACAGTTGGTAGAATCATTTGTTGTGTGGTTCTCTCCGTGAAATTTGTAGACATCAATACCAATCATTTAAGCGCACCTTTAGCGAGTATTTGTTTAAGGTTAATGATTTTGGCTTCATCCTTTTAATTTTTGGTGTTTCAGGGATAGTTTGATTAGTCTGTGTGTCAGACGAAACTTCGGTAGTTTGAGTTGCCATGGACTTTGAAAACTCCATGACCTGCGTGGGTTAGCCTTCTTCTTTAAGGCAAGAGAAGCAAATGTGATAAATGTGGGAATAAACGTTAGGTCACACATGTAAAGAAAGAATGAGGTTTTCTTAGAATATACACAAAAGAATTCGTACTTTCCAAGAAAAGTACAAAAGAGGACATATGTGTACTATAAATCACACGACAAATCTATGTCTTTCAAAGTACACAAAAGAGTTTGTGATTTATGTATATTAGACAAAACAATTTCTATTTTCCAAGAAAATTACACAAAAGGATACGTGCGCCCTGAAAACTACACATCAAACCTATATGTCATCAAGATTATACAAAAGAATATGTGATTTATGTGTATCACACAAAAGAATTCGTACTTTCCAAAAAAAAGTACACAAAAGGACACATGTGTACTATAAATCACATGAAAAACCCATGTCTTTCAAATTACATAAAAGAGTATGTGATTTATGTATATTAGACAAAAAGATTCGTATTTTCCAAGAAAATTACACAAAAGGACACGTGTCCCCTATAAATTACAAATAAAAAATCCTGAAAAATTCTGAAAAATCCCTTGTGAAAAGTGTAGTGACACCATTATACATCTGACGACTATTGAAACCAAGTTTTGTTTTGTTTGTTCACGCAGAGATGAAAGACCGAAGATACACCAATTTTTCTTTCTAAATGCAGAGTGACTATTAGAAACGTACGAACAATCCTTTGTGATGCTAGTCTTGGAACGCATTGTATTCCAAATTCACTTGATGTAAAAAGCAGAAGTACCTGTAGTGAACATTTAGCTACACAATAAAATGTAGACTAAAGCATTTTTCCCCCTTTGACTTGTACCTTTCGGAAAGGTAGATCTTTCGGAGCCTATAAATTAGACTTGATAGCATTGAAGATTGCGTGATATTCTATACATTGAAAAAACCCCGTGCAACTGTTGTTTCACATCATTTATGTGAAACAGACAGAGGTCTAGCAAATTTCCGAAAAAAAGTTCAACCACTTCGGCAACAGGTTCGATGAACGAATTTCAAAAGCTTACCGGTTACTGTCATGAAAACAGTATAGTAAGACAGGTATCGATGCCTCAGTGTCGTAAGAATTTAACCTATTTCCAGCCTGCTCCAGAGATGCAGTGGACAAGTTTCAAATGCACGGGGGGAGGGGAGGGTGTTAAACACAAAAGTATGTAGTAGGAGGGATAGATTTTTTCTATTCTTAAATGGTCATCCTTCAATTCTCAATGTTTAGTTTCCCCTTAATCGTCCTGGGTGTAGTTTACATCAATTTTTAAACGCTAAAACATAGTGAAAGTTGAGGAATTAATTCATAGCCTGATGGCTATTGCTTATCGCCAAATGGACGCGGAGTATTTGTTGTATCTCCACAACATACGTAAAAATTGTAATCCTGATGAGATATCCCGGATTTCCCATCTTTTGGTGTCAAGCAGTGCGCTACGCTTAGCATACAACATATGCGTTGTGCGAAGTGCCGTATTAGCGCGAGATCTGTTAGGTTTTTTTTACAAGTATAATATTGAGGAGGATCATCGCAATGAGCCTGTAAATAAGGATAAACCACCAATGCGTTCGAGAGGTCATGAGGAGGAATACCTCATGTATGCAGATGTCGAATCAACTAGTAGTGGTATATTCTCCGCAGATGCAGTTCAAATAAATGGTAAGTTTTTTAATTAATATTTTTAAAATATCCTTTTTTTACACAGACAATGTGAAAAAAAAATTTTAAGCAGATAATTGTGAACCAGAATATTTAAAAAATGAATGAATATTTTGAAAAAATAAGGATAAAAAAGTTATCTCTTTATTCCATTTTTTTCGTTGAAAGAAGAAGTAGAATTTTCCCATGTAATTCCACAAAATTATTTGTTGAATTCTATTATTTCAAATTATTTCGAAAAAGTACAAAGAATAAAACATATTAGCAATATTCATAATTAGAATAATGTTTTCAAAAATGAATTATTTTTCTAAATTAGGTTTGAAAAAATGTATTTATTTTATTCTTTATTTTTTCTTAAATACTTAGTAGAACTTTTTACCGTCAATTTCACAAAATTATTTATTGAATTCTATGGCTTTAAAAAGTCAATAATGGATAAAACACTTTTAAAGATATTCTTGTTCAAAATTATCTGTCTAAAAATGAATGAACAATTTGATCGATTTAACTGTCCATTATAATTCCAGAAAAGTATGAAAATAAAATATTTTAAAGACATTCTTATTTAGAATAATCCCATAAAAATAATAATGAATCAAGTCTGTATGAAATCACTGAAAAATAAGAAATCTCTGGACATTGTCATTTATTTATTTTTCGAATCATTTCGAATTTTTATTTTATTTGTTAAAGCTTTAAAGAGTTTTTAAATATTAAAATTTTTTTATGAAATTGTGGAAATATTTTAATAAGTTTTTAGACTTGTTTACAATTCAGAAAGAAATATTTAAAATGCTTAAAAATCATAATTAAAATATTTGAAAACCTTTCAAATCTTTCTGAAATATTTAAAAACACCGAAACATTTTTAAGTTCAAAAAGATTTGTGAAAAGTTAAAAATATTTTTTAAATGTAAATTCAATTGAAAATTTAAAAATTCAGAATGTTGAAATCTAAATTTAATTCCTATTTTTTACAGACAACGTGAATTTAATGGCATTGGCTGATGCAGCTTCCGCGGAGCGATTGCGTCACATACAAGCCGCTGAGGAATCCTGCGATGAAGATTCTTCAGACGATAAAGAAATTCAAGCAGAAAATCAACCAGAACTTTGACGGCCATGGCAAGAGTCAATAGCTCTACAGGTTTGTGCTTGGCGCCACTATCAGCAACCTCAACACCAAAACCAGGCACAGGAACAACAACGACATCAACAACGGCAACCACAACAAGGTAAGAGAGAGAGAGAGAGTTTTTTTCTATAGTTTACGAGAATTCGCGGTTTTACTCAAAATTCAACCTAAGGGGTGTCGAGCTTGAAGTAAAAATTAAGGAATTAGATGATAATCGAGCCGGCAAAGTCGTGGAATACTGTGGAAATGCGATTAGGGCACTTTATGTTTATTTAATGGCAAAAGTCAACAATATCGATAAAGTGAGTATCAAGTTCAATTCCGATTATTTTAAAAAGGGTGTTGGGGGTATATTTTTTAGACCTGCTCATTAACATTCATTTTCCGATTTTTCTAGAATATTATTCAGTGGTATTAAAAGTAACGAGGACTTTATAATTGATCAGTACTTAACAATAAATTTTGATTGAATAAAGGATGAGCACGGTATGGGTTGGAAAAGCGTTCATTTAACCAACACGGATGTGAAGAAACAATCACTTTTGACGATAGGTAGTAGGAACAATTTGTGTCTACCTCGGTCCATCGTAGCTGCTAGCGTTTACGCCGAGCGGGGCACAATTCGTTCTGGTGCTCTAAACCGTAAATGGGAGTCAGTTCGTTGTCAGAATTGCACATCTCAGACATTATTAGCCAAGCAGCTTGTAAATGATGCCGAAGTAATAATTCCTGAGGATGTATGTAGGATCGAGTAAATTAATAAATTTCACTTGCATCTTATTCCCGATAGGATTGCAATTATAATTTATGAATTTTCGAACTTTGGAAAAGGTATTAAGTCCCCTTTGTATGATGTATCGAGCCTCATCACAGAAACGGGTAAACTGTCATACATAATTTAAATATTATGTTAAACGATAGGCATTTTTCCCTATTCTCAATTTAACCACGTCAGGAAGCAGTATGGGTTTCTGCATCCCATGCAACAAGGCGAGGAATGTGTGGAACTTGTCACAACGCAGCAAAGTAAATTTAGTCAGGTGATTTGC
Source organism: Belonocnema kinseyi (assembly GCF_010883055.1). Lineage (NCBI taxonomy): Eukaryota > Metazoa > Arthropoda > Insecta > Hymenoptera > Cynipidae > Belonocnema > Belonocnema kinseyi. The sequence goes on along the minus strand of NC_046664.1, from coordinate 142,234,381 downwards.
ATTGCCCATAATGCAAAAGCTCTTGATGCACAGTTTATTTTAAAATAACTTGTGGAAAAAAAGTGCAGGGATTCGCTCTGATATTGTAATAAACGGCACCAATGAAATCACAATGAAGATACTATGTCTGAAGAAGCTAGAAAAGAATTTCGCGAATGGTACGAGACCCTCGCAAAAGACCCCAATTACATATTCGACTTCAAAACAGAGATTCTCGATTATTGTATTTCCGATGTGATAATTCTGCGTCGAGCATGCATAGCGTTTAGGGACATTTTTAAAAAATGGACCAATGTGTACCCCTTTTTCGAGAGTGTTACGATAGCATCGGCTTGTTCGCGTGTCTACCGTAAAACCGTTCTCACACCAGATACTATTGTTATTATACCTGCTGGCGGGTACAGAAGGGCGAATAATCAATCGGCAAAAGCCATTAAGGGGCTGTTGTGGTGTGAAAGAGAACTCAGGCGAGAGATACGACATGCAGGTAGGTGTCGTGAATACCATACAGCGGAGAGAATCCTGGTTGATGGTTACCATGAAGATCAAGGCAACCGATATATCCTGCAATTCCACGGATGTTTTTGGCATGGGTGTGTCGAGTGCAACAAAATCAATCGTGATTCAAAACTAAAAAATGGTGATTCATTAGACGAACGCTTCAAATGTACTCGCGCTCAATCAGAAAAACTTCGCCAGGCAGGTTACATTCTTACAGAAATGTGGAAGTGTAAATTTGATGAGTTAAAAAACAACTCTCCTCAAATGAGGCATTATTTAAAAGACCATCCTATTTTAGTAGTTGACGCTCTGAATCCTCGAAACGCTTTTTATGGTGGTCGTACAGAAAATATGGCCTGTTCTTATGAGATAGAGAACGGTGAAACAATACAGTATATTGATATTTGTTCACTGTATCCTTATATCTCAAAATATGTTAAATTTCCTGCAGAGCAACCTACAATTCTCGTAGGTGATGAGCGTAAGAATGTAAATGGGGTTCATTTTAAAAATTATGTAATTTGGAGCGTCTTGTAAAATGCCGAGTTTTATCGCGTTAATCCCTCTATCACCCCGTGCTTCCACTTAAAGTGCATAAGAAACTTATGTTTCCACTCTGCAATGCTTGCTGTGAAAATCTCCAGCAGGCAGAGTGTAGGCATGAGTCTGCTTTGCGGGAAATTAAGGGGGTTTGGGTGTCAGATGAGTTGAAAAAGGCGGTAGAAATGGGTTATAAAATATAATCTATTCCTGAAATCTGGCAATACAATGTCGTGCGATATAATCCTAAGACGCGAGAGGGTGGATTGCTTGCAGATTATAAAATAAAGCGAATGTCTTCAGGTTGGCCAACCGAGTGCGTTGATGAGGCTAGTAAACTTTTGTATTTAACTGAATACTCGACCATTGAGGGTGTTGATTTAGATCGCTCTAACATAACTAAATCCCCGGACTTCGCTCGGTTGCTAAACTATGCTTAAACTAATTTTTAGGAAAGTTTGATCATCGTGAAAATTTATTTCAGACAGTCTATATAGAAACTTTAGAGACCCTTAATAGACTTTTCTTGAGCCTGGAAGTAGAGGTGTTTGACATAACACCGATCAACGCTGACCTCCTTTGTGTTTCGTACAAATACTCGGCAGAGGCTTGTAAGTCCTCACCAAACACAAATGTTTTCATCGCCGCCTATACAACACCCCAGGCTCGTTTAGTCTTGTACACAGACCTGTCTCAGTTAGGGCGTAGGGTATTGCGCTACGACTCTTACTCATGCATTTATGTACGACGAAACGAGTCTGGCGAGTATAATCCACCTCTTGGTCGTCTTTTCTGTCAAATGACTGACGAGCTCGAGGGGGAGTATGGCGACGGTAGTTTCATAAAGACCTTTGTTTTCGGAAGTCCTAAATTTTACGCCTGCCAGGTTGTTTCTGCTAATGGTAAAACCGACACAAGATGCAAGGCGAAGGGGATTACACTCAATTATAAAAATTCTCAATCTGTTAATTTTAACACTATCCGCGAAATGATTGTTGATAGAGCAGTAGATATAATCAAATTAAATTTTATAGCAATTTAACGCACAGAATTTCACGATGTCATCACATTAACTGAAAATAAAACAGTTAAGCCGGTATGCAGTAAAAGACGATTTATTGAAAACATTTACTCACTCGCCTACGGTTACAGGGAACCGCTCTAATTCTTATTGTACTATAGCTCTCTCCCTCTCACGAATGCGTACAGCTAAATGTCTCAGTTTCGACAAATCTGCACATCTTAATAAGTAAGTACATAATTTTTTGATGTAGAACAAAAAATAACGAAAAAATTTTTAAAAAGAGGGATTTAAATATTAAATATTTCTTATTTTCTATTTTCCAGATTACTCCGAGCACGAGGGAGAGGAATTAATAGTAGCATCCGTTGAGCTCGCAATGAGCAATATGAGGAGGAGGAGGAGACCGTGAGAATCCGGGTGGCGTCGAGAAGAAGATGAAGGAAGAACAACGAAGAAAAAAAAAGACCTCGCTCTAAGTAGGTTGGATATGGAGATGGGTCGAATTTTATACTCACCGTCGGTGCAGGATGATCGTGGGAAATGGAAAATTTACCAGCAGGTCCTGCAAAAGTTTCTTTTCTTCACTGAGGAATTGCGAAAGCCAACATCAGCAAACAAGCAAATGCCCAGTTATAAGACGCAGGGCGAGGAGATGAATTATATGGCAAAACTACCGTAAATATTGAGTAAACCGTATCGTCGGTTCCGAAAACATATAAAAATAAGGCGGAATTATTACTGAATGAGTTACGAAAATCAGGTGTAAAAGATAGACTATATTGGGATAAAAAAGGTAATGTCTTTATCGATGGACGTCATGTGGAGAATTCTAGGATTGTTGATCTTATAAATGATGCATTACGACATAGAAAAAGAGTTGTCGTTCTAGAAGGGTACAGTTTGCTAATTTCCTTCGCGAAATATCCATACCGTGAGAACTCGTGAGAAATAGTCAATATTGGAAAAGTACGCGGCTTTTGAATATTTCGTCAAATAAAACGTCAAGAACAAAGATGACGACGATCAGGAGGGGGGGGGGGACTATGCTGGTAAAGTCACATTACAAAATAATAATAAGACACCTGGAAAAAAATCTTGGCTATCTTTTCCTCTACAAAAATGAAAATATTGAGAGATTTATACTATGATTCACAACATCAAGCGTCATACGGAGCCGACGTTTTGTTTTGGTTTTCTGTACATCGAAAATAGAAGTCGTAAAATATTGTTTAAAAAAATGTCAAAGCAGGGTTTCGTAAAAGCCAAGAGCGCGAATCTTCCGAAAATAGATATATTCATGGTATGTATAACGAATTAATTGAAAAAGTTTCTTAAATATAGTCATGTTTACTGAACAATTCGTAAATATGTACGGTTTTAAAATGCGTTAATAATTATACTTAATAATTTCCTTCAACGTACTACTGACTCTTAATCCAAATATTATAACAGGATAACTTTTTTTTGTTACATAAGCCTCAACAAATAAAGCTATTAAATAAAAATGTCAGAATCGGCAGTAGACCGTCGCCTAACCTCTTTATCATGACTTTCATTAGTTTTCATGTTTTTAATTAAAGCCACATCGTCACATGATAGATAATTATAAGAAACTCTGAGTCACGTGGCACCGACGTTACACCAATTTGAGTAAGTTTTTTACAGCCTTCAATTTTTAATAATTTTTTACCGTTGAACGACTCAACAGAAAAAAAAATTATGACGCACCTACGATTCAAATTAAACTTATACATTAAAAAATGATTTTATCTAAAATCATGAAATAATCCTATTGCCTCAAGAAATTCGTTGAGAAGGGCGTTAGGCAGTTTTCTCTCACGGAGATTTCATTTCCACGTTCAGTACTTCATGTACGACCCTGGGGAGGTGTATTAGAAAATAGACTTGTTTTCATGTTCAATGACGATCCAGATCCAGAATATTCTGATCAAAAATATGATTTCTTTGACAAACAAACTGACGATCAGAGGAATGGTAAAGATATCGTGCAAATATTCAAGTTGTCGAGAATATATCATATCCAGGGTAAATACGGAGAAAAAAAGACAGAAAATTCTGGCTGGTACGTGGTTGAAACCAATAGTAACATTTTTTCCGTCGGGTGTCTACGATTCTGTAAATGAATTAGTACGTGCAATTAACACAACACCAGAAATCAGCGAACACGTTCCGTTAAAAAATGACCAGCTAAACAATAAGTATGTTACAGTGGACAAAATTTGTAAAGATGACTGTAAACGAGTCGGTAGTCATTTTCTTGTAATCAGCCAGAAAATCTCACGCATTCTCGGCTTTGCGCCTGAAACACTATTCCCAATAAATTCTTATACGGCGTGTCAACTAGCGAGCCTCACGAATGGATTGCCTGAACAACTCTTTGTATATTGCGATATTTGTGAACCACGCATCGTTGGAGATGTAAAATCGCCAATTTTGAGAGTTGTGTCTGTTGATTCGAAAAAATATTTATTTGGCTCCACACAGGTGTCAGGCATTTCAGCACCTCATTACATACCTCTACTACACACAGGCTTTCGGACCATAGAAATAGATATAAGGGACCATCTTGGACTTAAATTGGGTCGTTGACAGTGACACTTCATTTTAAACGAATCGACTAGTTGTGATGTATCTTTCATCAAACAAAAAATGACCCTATACGACAATTATTACACGAATCAAGTTGGTGGAGAAGGACTTTCACAAATTTATATTGGATCTCCCTACCAAACAGGACACGGAATTGGCAGTTTTCTCAGTGGAAAGATGATCAAATTGTCTTTCGATTTTACAAAAAAATATTGGCTAAAAATAAACTTACCTGTAAAAATGTAGAAGGAAGTGTAAATGGTGGCAGTGATAATGTATGCTCACTACATTGCTCCAATCGGCTCGAATCTTGCGTACAGACATGTTCTTCGAAACTTGCTACTTTGTATCTATTGTAACCAATGTTTGTTTTATCACATATATAGGGTATAGTTATTATATAACATTTGCTTCATCGATTATCTGTTTGATCTTTCATACAAAATAATAATGCGCCTACTCACTTCGGCAAAGAGAGTATATACTTTTGTATTAATTGTGTCTCTGTTTATAATCCCACGTAAACATTACTTTAAGTATTGGTGTCCTCAAAGACTATGAGTTTTTGTGGAATACATACATGTTTTAGATTTTCCTCTGCGTTTAAGACCTTTTATACTATCTACGTTGGTATCCCTATTTACTTATTTTTGTG
>NC_046664.1:142223375-142228951 GCF_010883055.1 Belonocnema kinseyi | reverse complement strand
AAATCCCGGGGCGGTTGGACATTTCCTCAGGTAAAATATTTTTCAAAAAAGTGAAGGTCATTCCTGAAGTAAATTTCAACGAGGAATTCAATGGTGACCTTCATTTTGACCTTATAGTTGATTATCATGGCATTTTGAAGGTCAACTTTGTTTTTTAAATAAAAACCTCCTTTTTTACATCTGCAACCAATAGAGCGGAAAATTCTACGTTTAGGCACGTACCCAAGTCATAGGTCAATTGTATCGGATAAGGTCAGTTAGAAGTTATTTGAAATTGACAAAGTTTTCCAAGAGGCCAGTGCAATTCCTAAAGTAAATTTCAACGAGAAATTCATTGGTGAGCTCTCTTTGATCTTTGTGATGATCTTTAACGTTTTCTCAAAGCTTTTTCCAATCAATTCACGTTTACGTTTAGTATTACCCAGAAACAACGAGGTGGACGTAGTAAATTCTGTTCCCTTTGAAGTGCTTGATTAGCGTGAGTCCCCTTGCCTCTCACGTTTCGGGGTGCTTTATTAGCATGAGACCCTTGCCTCTCACGTTTCGGTGTGTTTGATTAGCGTGAGTCCCCTTGCCTCTTACGCTTCAGTGAAGATGTTCGAACTGAAAACTTTGAGCTTCTTGGCAAAAAGTTATGCGATTGTACAAATGAGTTACAGCATTACGAATCATCTCCCTATCAATAAAAGTAGCCTGTTGCAGAATCCGATTCTGCAATTCGACTAAGCTTTGCGGTTGCGTTGAGTATACTTTGCTCTTTGAATAATCCCAAAGAAAATAGTCGAGAGGTGTCAGATCTGGAGATCTAGCAGGCCACTCAATTTCACACCTTATTCCAATCCACCTTTGAGGTAACTGAATATCCAAATATGCTCGAACCTCCCTACCATAATAAGCCGCTGCTCAGTCCTGCTGGAACCAAGTATTTTAAAAATTATCGCCTGTAATCTCCCTTCTTCTTGGTACAATTTGGTTTCTGAGAAGCTCTTCATATGCATGGGAATTGAGATTACCATCGATGAAGAAAATGCCGATCAATGTATCATTCAAAATAGCGGCCCAAACATTAATCTTTTGTGGATATTGTGAGTGACTCTCCAACATCCAATCAGGATTTATGTCGGACCAATATCTGCAATTTCGACTGTTAATTTCACCTTTGAAAGTGAAAGTAGATTCTCCTGAAAATAATGTATTGTACAAGAAAAGAGGATCTTTATCAATTCTGTCCATCATAATTTTACAAAATTTAACACGACGATCAGGATGGTCTTCATTGAGCTCTTGTACCAGATGAACTTTGTAAGGATGGAAATTAATGCTTTTTAAAATATTTCGCACTGTCTCAGGAGCAATGTCACGCTAATCATTAGCTTGACGTAAACTAAGGTGTGGGTTTTCAACAATTGCTTGGGCTATGTCCATCTGCATCTCCTCAGATCCTGCAGATTTTGGACGACCAGTTCTATGAAGGTCCTTGATAGATCCACGATTCATAAAGCGCCTTATAGTTCTTTTAATTGTTGATTTTGAGACAGGATTGAATCCTTCTCCATTATAAAAAGTGCGATTAAAAAGCAAACGAACTTGATCATAAGATCGAACTCGAACTCCCCAACCACGCATCAATAATACAGATACCCTTTCTCGTTCCGAAAGTTTAGGTTGCACCATAATAATCTTTTAGCGAAAGATAGTAAGTATCTACTCCTAATACGTAAACTTAGTTTCGATTCGTAATATTCGTATGAAAAAACGGTATAGGACTTACGGTATCGCCTTAGGTATTAACTTAGGTATCAAAAACGGTATAGGACTGTATAACTGTACGTACCTGAACTTACAATTTTTCGCTCTATCGATTGCAGATGTAAAAAAGGGGGTTTCTCTTTAAAACATAAAGTTGACCTTCCAAAAGCCATGAAGGTTAACTGTATGGTCAAAATGAAGGTCACCATTGAATTCGTCGTTGAAATTCACTTTAGTAATGACACTGACCTCTTGAAAAACCTTGTTAATTTCAAATAACCTCTAACTGACCTTGAACTTTACAATCGACCTATGACTTGTGTAAAAAAGGGGGCTTTCATTTAAAAAAAAAACAAAGTTGATATGTGATTACAGTCTGTAACGGAATCAATACGGCGATCCGGCAAAAATTTTGTGCACCCTGAGAACACAGAGCGATCCAAGGACTACCGCCTTCTGCATTTCTCCCGCAAGTGTTTTAGAATATTGTTGACACACAGGGATACTTTTCGGGCTATTAACGAGTGAAAATTTAGTACCTCCAAGCGCGCCGATGATAAGGTCTATTAGTTTAACAGAATATTCCTGGAACATTCTTTGCAACTCCCTTAAAAGGTCTCTATACCTCTTTTTCTTTTCATTCTCCTTTCCTATGATGTTTTGATCAGCTGGTGCCGAAAATTCATTAACAAACATGGTTTGCTTCTCGAAGTCAAGAAAAACTATGTCGGGCCTCGAGTGAGCAGCAGAAACAATTGTCGAAAATATAAAGTTCCAGTATATGCGGCACTGACCACTCTCGACAATTGACTTGATTTCCCCAGGAGCATTTAGAGCAGTGATATTAAGGTTAATGCCGTTAGAGTGGCAAAGATGGTAATAAGGCACTCTTAGTGCCACATTATGCCTTTGGTTGTAGGTCGTTCCCGCATGAGTTGGAAAACTAGATAGTATGTGAGCTAAATGCTTGGGGTAAGCATGGCACGCCCAGCATCTATCATCAGGAATGTCTTGGTTCTAAATGTGACGACGATATTTTAAGGTGGAAATGACACCATCTTGGCATGTCAAAATGAAACCCTCCGTACCAGACTTCAATCTGGGCGATTTAAAGATAGCGAACGTTAGCTCACACGACATTGACTGATCCTCCACATTTCTGTGGACGATACCGTGCATCCTCTTATCGAGGAGCTGTTCACGAAAGTTTTTCTCTTGTGCTTTTTTTAATCCGGGCTTTTAGGAGTGAGTACTCGAGATAGATAAGATTTGATGCATTTTGCTCACCCCTAATACTGAAGTTAAGTCCGATTGTTTCAGTAGCCTCCTACGCTGCTTTGTACAGAAACGCTCCTTTGTCTACTTCTTCGGAATGCTTGACCATTTTAAGAAGAGGGTCTCTTCCATTTGCGACTCTATGTGCAGGAGTATTGTGCGCCCTTTCACTAACCACATCGGACTCGGATCTACCGACTTTAAATATGAAGTGAAAATACGGGCCAAATGCTTATAGGTTGAAGGAAAGTTCTTCCACCATCTCTGGTTTGGGCGGGTGGTCTACAGTAACTGGAGGATCTTGGAAGAGTCGAGATGAGTCCGAGAGAAACTGTTTATTTTCTCTGACCCACCTCTCCCGCAGCTCTAGACTTCTCTTAGCGCCAGATAGTATCTGTATTCTCTCAACAACATGCTGTCTGATCGTCAGCAGCTTTGACTTGTTAAGTGTGTGATAAAGGGTCCGGAGTTCGCGCGCGAACTTTCGAACCTTGGCGGTAAACTTCCTACCAGATGTGATGTAGTCAATTACACACTAAATGCGGGACGCGTAGTGTCTTGCCCAGTCTATCTTTATGGCAAGTTGATGCATTCGTCTCTTGGTCTTATGATCAACCGTTTGTTTTGTTTTACGGCTCGCATCAACCAAAGCTCTCGTTGCCTTATAGACACAATAATTGATAGCCCGGAGTTCGGATTCTTCGGAAAAATGTTCAAGAAGCCCGTCATCCATTTCAGCCAGATCTTTAGGCTCGAGAGAAACCTTGGTGTTGCGCCCACGAGAAACTAGGAAAAGGGGTTCGTCCATCCTAGTAGAGCCCCGCATGCAAGGAAAAGGCTGCGTACTCCGAGATTTCGCCTGGTATTCCAGATTCACCGTTCTAGACACCTCTCCCAGGTGCCATTCAGCTTTCGGCACGGTTTTCAAACCTCCGCAGGGGGTTAATTCCTTCGGAACCACACCTGGACAATTGTCCGCGACTGCCTATTTATTTTTTTAAACATATTCAGCAGAAACCCTGGTTATAGGGACCCTCTATCCGCAATCCGAGGACGCGTTCGGTGGCTTTGTCATTTTCTAATTAGGATAGTCGCCATTTTGTAATTAGACCACGCCCTCTTGATCGATCGGAGGGGACCACGCCCCTTTTCTTTGTTATTAGGACACTCTCCTCGGCCAATCTGGAGAGGCCACGCCCTTCTCTTGTCCCAACCTCCCATTTAGGCCACGCCTCTCCACCAATCACAGGCCGCCATATAGCTCAGTTTATCTACTTATATGCAATGGTTATTTTCTGTCTGCTTTTAATAATCTTTTTACGAATAATTTAGAAAAAAAATGATTGTCTTGTGCGCAAGTTTTACAAAAAGTTGTTGAAGAAATATGAACTAAAACATAGTATTAGTTGAGTATCGAAACAGCGCATACGTGGCGGTAAATACTGTAAGCGTACAGATCTTGCATTTCCACTAAAAAGTAATTACAAATTAATTTTATATTATTTTAAATTTCCTTATTTTCATTTCGCTGCCCTTCATACATTTTACCCAATAAAAAAATGTTGCCTACATATTACAATATAAAAAACTGGATCCTTCTATAAAGATATCCATTTTATTTTTATTTTACATTCATAATTTTCATAAAAATGATTGTTTTTTAAGTTTTTCTTAACGTCAATTTTTCAAAAAATAATTGGGAAAGTCATTTATATATATAATTTACAATTTTGCACAAGGACAACCGCAGGATTTCGCCGGGAGCGGGTGCTAATCTGAAAAATTGCACCCGCTTCCAGCGAAATCGCGGTAAAATTTCAGCCACAACCACGTCTCACAACCGTGGGATAGGTGTTTACAGTCTGTAAAGGAATCAATACGACGATCCAGCAAAAGCCTCGTGCACCCTAAGAACACGGAGTGACCCAAGGGCAACCGCCTTCTATATTATATATGTAACTCCGGGCCTACGAAATGCAGCATAGACTGGAAAAAGACTCAGAAAATATAAATAGCTTCAAGGAGTTATGTGTTGCCCTCATAACACCTGATAAAGAATGCCCACCCATCACTACCCAGTAGGTGAAAGAAGTATTAAGAGGGATGGAGAACTATTCCGCACCGGGACCAAGATTGTATTAAAACCTTCTGGTGGAAGAAGTGTTCTTCAAGCCATCAGCATTTGGTCCGTATTTCCATCTCATATTTGAAGTCGGAAGAGCTGATTCCGGAGTGCTTGGTGAAAGGGCGCACAATACTCCTGCCGAAAATAGGCAACTTAGCTGACCCGAAGAATTACAGGCCAATAACTTGTCTGAACACACTTTATGAGATATTCACAGCTATCCTAAATGATATAATTGTTCGGGCAATTGAATCTGTGTGGCAAGAAATGTATGAACAAAGAGGCTCAAAGAAAGGCGTAGCCGGATGTCGGGAGAACCTGATCATCAATACCAGGTGTATACATATGAAACCGGTATTGCCATCTAGCGGCCAGTAGGCACACTTGTAGGCACTGTCGGAACTTACCATTTGTGCTAATTGGCGTA